>NW_028280900.1:697500-982500 GCF_059751285.1 Brachycentrus maculatus | reverse complement strand
ATACAAAGTTGTTTTGATTCGTTGATTTACTCGTTAAAACTTTACTTTTATGATAAATTTACTTCAACTTCTTGGCCAGCTCCCTCCTCTCGCTTAAAGTCCACAAATATTTTTTTTAATGCTTAATATATCCAAGAAAACTTAAGGGCAAGACAACCTTTGTTTTAATAGCTTCAACAGTGTCGATTCCCCTGAGCATGCACAATAATGGCATATTTATTACCAGTTTTACCGAGGAAGAAATGGCTATCCATTTTTCTTGTTAATATTATTTTGTATTATAAAAATAATTATAAATTTAGATTAAAATAAAGCGCCATTTTGGTAAAATATTGCCTAAAGGGCGCTTACGATATGAAATTGATAATGTGTGAATTTTGATATGAAAATGATAGACAAAAATACGCAATTAAAAAAAAAAAACAAAATCATGGCAAAACGCTATATAATGGGCGTTCAAATAGTGAAATTAGAAAGAGATGCAAGACTGAGATAAGCATTATCGATGAAATTTTGAATAGTGTGTTGAGATTATTTGGACATGTGGAACGAATGAATGAGGAAAGAACGGTAAAACAAATTTACATGCGAATGTAGTTAGAAAATTTATATGTATGTAAATATGTATACATATATTTATATATTATGTATATTAACATATATATATATATATATATATATATATATATATATATATATATATATATATATATATATATATATATATATATATATATATATATATATATATATATATATATATATATATATATATATTTATATATATATATATATATATATATATATATATATATATATATATATATATATATTATATATATATATATATATATATATATATATATATATATATATATATATATATATATATATATATAGATATATATATTAATAAATTACGGTCACCGATGGTTTGTATTCACAAATTTCCTTTTAGATGGATTAAACCATAAACACTATTGTAAATATCGCTTCTTCCTTCCTAAACTTGTGTAATTAAACACTGATTAAGGAACACAATCAAGTATATGAGTCACCATGACACGCAAACGTTTCGTGGCGTATTAAAAATGGAAAAAAATAAACTATAACGATTAAGCCGCGTATGATTTTTCCATCATAATCGAAAACAGACGGTGTAATATTTATTTTGTGGATCATTCATCAACTTCACATCCCCCGGTGACAGCGAACGCGGGTTGTGTGCCATTTATGGTATAATTCACTCTTTCGGAGTTGCCAATTTGAAAAAATAATGATTGAGTGGTAATATTTCAGGAATGAAAGGCTTTTCCATTTACGGCATTCAATTTTTTGCGAATATTTTCATGTACATATGTACGTATATCTAGTCTTTTTTATGCATTACTGTAACATGTAAACGCCTGAATACTAATCAGAAATCACCGGCAACTAAATTTTATGAAATATCTAAAAATATTTTATCATACATGTTTCGAAAACATCAAATATTTTATTAATTTGTGCAGTCATCTAGTCTATTTTATTCATTACAGTAACATGTAAACGCCTGAATACTAATCAGAAATCACCGGCAACTAAATTTTATGAAATATCTAAAAATATTTTATCATAAATGTTTCGAAAACATCAAATATTTTATTAATTTGTGCAGTCATCTAGTCTATTTTATTCATTACAGTAACATGTAAACGCCTGAATACTAATTGGAAATCACAGGCAACTAAAGTTTATGAAATATATTAAAATGTTTTATCATATATATTTCGAAAACATCAAATATTTTATTAATTTGTGCAGTCATCTAGTCTATTTTATTCATTACAGTAACATGTAAACGCCTGAATACTAATCAGAAATAACCGGCAACTAAATTTTATGAAATATCTAAAAATATTTTATCATACATGTTTCGAAAACATCAAATATTTTATTAATTTGTGCAGTCATCTAGTCTATTTTATTCATTACAGTAACATGTAAACGCCTGAATACAAATTAGAAATCACAGGCAACTAAATTTTATGAAATATATTAAAATGTTTTATCATACATATTTCGAAAACATCAAATATTTTATTAATTTGTGCAGTCATCTAGTCTATTTTATTCATTACAGTAACATGTAAACGCCTGAATACTAATTAGAAATCACAGGCAACTAAAGTTTATGAAATATATTAAAATGTTTTATCATATATATTTCGAAAACATCAAACATTTTATTGATTTGTGCAGTTATGAAGAAATATATTTTTTTTACAAATATGAACATATGCATACGTAGCCATTTTTTTTTTCAAATCCTATGATTAAGTAGGTACTTAGAAAAATTTATTATTGTTTTAATCCAGTACAAAATGATGAAATCAGTATTTGTTGACAAAAATTTGGATATCCTCAAAATTATGTGAATCAAATAACTGGCATAAATAGGTATTTTTTAATGATATTTTTAGGTGTCATAGTTTTAGTTGAATTACTCGTAATTCACTACTTTCAACCTGAGATGGAAGTTTTCTTGGCAAATACGAAATATGTTTTTTAAACTTTTCATAATTTCAGTGATATGGTTGTCAATTATAAGTAGAATGGTGAATGTAACAAAAACGCAAAAAGTAATCACTTAAACTATCAGACATTCATATTCTCATCAATAGACTTCTTCAACTGTGTCGAGATAAGAATAATAAAATGAAAATGTACCTAGTATTGTCTCATTTGTGCTGTAGTATTTTTAATACCAGGATATAAGTTATATCATATCGCTCCCTACTTTCAACAACGTCATATATCAAAAATCGTCAATTTTCAGTTGTGAATTTTTTTGGAATGCCCAGAAAATTTACTATATCCCAGCAAAAGCGGCATGTTTTTAACTTAATATTTACCCGCTACAGGGCAGAAAATGTTGTTTTTACATTTTGAAGAAAAGGTATTGTTTAATTATTTTTTAAATAATAATAAAACCCTTATCCGCACCCCAATGGTGCATAGGGCACTGTGTCATATAAACGCAGTGTTATCTTGATCGTTTATACATGAAGGAAAGGTGATCAGCCCTCCGCTTCAGGTACCAGTCTATGGTAATTTTGAATAAATATTACAGTGAAAAAATCACTTACATTTATTTACCCCCCTTGGGAATCGAACCCGGGACCTCCAGAACGGTAGCCGAGCGTGCTGACCATTACACGGAGGTGGACATAATATAATAAATATTTTTCAAATGGGGACAAATCATTTAGGTTTTACCTAAAAAGATATGTTGAACAGTAAAAAGTTTCAATAAGTGGCTTGATATTTATTTTTAATACATTTTATTATATTTTTAAACTTTAAAAACGATCCCTGAAAAATCAAGTTTATTTTTATATATGACGTTGTTGAAAGGAGTGAGCGATAAGAGAAGCACAATTATGTATTTTTCATACAAGGATATGATAAGCTCTATTATATTAGGAGTACAGATATGTTATAATATAACAATGAGTTTTAAGGCGACGTGAAATGAGTCGCAGTGTGCATTAACGCATTATTTATTTAATTGTTCCCCCGTTAGGAAAGTGTGTTGTCGCTGTCAACTCAACGCGGAAGGAGGAATTAATAAAGTGAAAAGGGAATTCGTAATGACAACGCCACTTAGATCCAACCACCCCCACCCCCCCATCCTCGCTAAACTTTTCCAACCACTTTTATTTCCACATTTTTCATGAAAACTTCGCGCGGCTGTTAAAAATTGAATTTATTCAACAATCTCTCGCCTCGGATTTCTTTAGACGCGGCGACAAATTAGTTCGGAAAGTATTTTGCGCTTTTATTAATATAAATTACTTGTAAGTAGATGAAATATGATAATCAGGAGTGGAGGTTTCTTCATTATCCCGCCACGATGATTTAGAAGCGAAGAGATGAAAAATTATAGCTGCGAGTATTCTTTATGTTCTATTTTTATATATTTTTTATTTTATTTGAGAATTTAACGTAACAGTTATACCAAGTTAAACACATAACATATCGCTCACTCCTTTCAAGAACGTCATAAATCAAATAACTTGATTTTTCAGGAGAACGTTTTTAAAGTTTAAGAATATTATAAAATGTATTAAAAATAAATATCAAACCATTTACTGAACTTTTTACTGTGCAACAGATCTTTTTAGGTAAAACTTGAAGGCTTTTTCTCCATTTGAAAAATACATATTTAGTATATTTAAAAAAAATTAAACAATACCTTTTCTTCAAAACGCAAAAACAACATTTTCTGCCCTGTAGCGGGTAAATATTATGTTAAAAATATGCCTCTTTTGCTGGAATATACCATAGTACATTTTCTGAGCATTCCGAAAACATGCACAACTGTAAATTGACGATTTTTGATTTATGACGTTCTTGAAAGGAGTGAGCGATATGTACTGTATGTGAGTATTGCGAATCACGTACTTGTACTGTTCCAAGAGCAAAATACAACATTTTCATGGGGAAAGGGGAAAAATCAAATCTCAAGTCAAAGATATAAAATAAATTTTATAAATAAGTATTGTAAAATGTCGAAAATTTAATGTGGGGAGATTATAATAATTTGTGATTGCATGATGAAAAATTCGTCCGCCTCCGTAGTGTAATGGTCAGTACGCTCGGCTACCGTTCTGGAGGTCCCGGGTTCGTTCCCAGGGGGGCTCAAATTCTCAAAGGCTCCACTTACGAGTTATATATTTATATATTTCATCATATATAATAAAACCCTTATCCGCACCCCAATGGTGCATAGGGCACTGCTTCATATAAACGCAGTGTTAAATTGATCGTTTACACATGAAGGAAAGGTGATCAGCCCTCCACTTCAGGTACCGTTCCAGGGTAATATTGAATAAATATTACAGTGAAAAAAATCACTAATAAATATTAGTGATTTTTTTCACTGTAATATTTATTCAATATTACCCTGGAACGGTACCTGAAGTGGAGGGCTGATCACCTTTCCTTCATGTGTAAACGATCAATTTAACACTGCGTTTATATGAAGCAGTGCCCTATGCACCATCGGGGTGCGGATAAGGGTTTTATTATATATGATGAAATATATAAATATATAACTCGTAAGTGGACAAAACGCGGGTTTGTGAACAAAGATGTAATCACTCAAAATGTTTATAAAATGTGTATATTTTATATACAAATGTCGATATTGTCTCCTACGTAGAGTAAAGAATATCGATATTATCTTAAAACTGTTAAAACTTAATGCCATGCGTCGATGTAGTGTGTACATACATAGCTTTAGACACTCAAAATATTGTGAAATATGTACTTATAAAAAATATATATTTTATGTACAAATTTCGATATTGTCTCCTACATAAAGTTAAGAATATCTGTCTTTAAACTGTTAAAACTTAATGCCATGCGTCGATGTGGTGTGTACATCCTTAGGTTACGTTATATATATCTATCGTAATCTCAATTGTGATATGGCCATATCCCGCAATCTATACTTTGGGATCACGTGCCCGAATAGTTGTCGGATCTCGTCACACGTCTCCAATCCCCGATAATTTGCGGACAAAACCCCATGTTTAATATGTCGCCACATGTGCGACCTTTCCCGCCATAATTCAATTACCCCGCCGAACCGGAAGGGCCGCGGCCGCCATGTTGGGCCTAGGGATGTGCTGCAGCTGTTACGGACGCATAATGATATGGTAACGCTGAGGATCTAACGCAATTACCGATGGGCGAAACCTCATTCGATTGTTTGTGTTCACCGTCCATAAATACATCACCGATCGCATATGAGCGACAATGTGACAAGTACATTTTGGGTTCATTAATACCCTATCCCTACTTATCTAAATTTATAATCGTATAAATGGTGTCTTGTGTTCTCATTCTCATAAATTAAAAATAATAACAATGAGGTTTTATAAATAATATATACGAATTGTAGCCTATTATGTGTTAAAACATTTTTAATGTGTTCATATCGTAGTTATACAGGAGAAAGTGACCAAGTGCATTTTTTTAACAAAAACGTGATCATTGACTATTTGATATCTTACTAGCTTAATATTGCCCTGAAAAAATCCCAAACGATTTTAAACTTAGAAGTATAATATATTGACTTGGTAAAAATGACTAACTGCATTGATGTTTATTTTGTTGCCAAGCAAAAGTGACTTAAATGGCCCTCCTGAACATTTTACGGTTTGGTAGTTGGTCACTTTCTCCTGTACGACTACGATATATTTGTTTACAAATCTGGATTATAACCTCCCTACGGATATGAAAAAAACAGAAGATACATATTACATTACTTTTAAAAGAGATGTCTATTATAGATGAGACATTGAACAACACGCGCGCTGTCTTAGGGCGTCTGTGCACTACACGGAATTTTACCGTCCGGCACTTCAGTTAGCATGATAAAACGGATGATTGAATTGGATTAGCTGGTGCTTTTGGCCGTCTATCTTCGGATAGGTGGGCTTGATCGGTACGTCATCACGGTGCCCGTAAATTTGATCACGCTAAACTGTCGTAGTCGCTTTTATTTTTAAAATCGGACTATCGGATGGTAACATCCATGTAGTGCACAAACGGCCATAGTCTGTGCGTGCGATGTGTACTGAAGTTTTCAGACAAAATTTTCAATACTACTAAATATTAATTAATATCATTATAAAATATAATGTATCATTACCAATTTGTTTTGAATACGGCTCCTATTCTTTTATACTGTTGTGACTCATAGTACCTTGCAAAGGTCCAGAGTTGCCGTATACTCATACTCAGCTTCACGCCGCACAGGTTTTCCAACTTGACAACTAACGCACTTGCTACTCTCAATACTAAAATATGTGGACAGGTATTCACACTGACGGGATATGAAATACTAATAAGAATATTTCACTTAAAACTATTGTCATTAGCGAACCGAAGGTGATTCAGATATTGCTCACTCCATCATAAATAGAACGTCATAAATCAAAAATCGTCAATTTTCAGTTGTGCATGTTTTCGGAGTGCCCAAAAAAATTACTATATCTCAGTAAAAGAGGCATATTTTTAACTTAATATTTACCCGATACAGGACAGAAAGTGTTGTTTTTGGATTTTGAAGAAAAGGTATTGTTTAATATTTTTTTAAACATACTAAATATTTTTCAAATGGAGAACAAACCTTCAGGTTTTACCTAAAAAGATCTGCTGCACAGTAAAAAGTTCAATAAGTGGCTTGATATTTATTTTTAATACATTGTATTATATTATTAAATTTTAAAAACGTTCTCCTGAGAAATCAAGTTTTTATTTTATTTATGACGTTCTTGAAAAGAGTGAGCGATATGTGCCATCTACATATCTTCAGCCCCTTGCTATCCCAGTTGAGAGCTTTAAATATATCCTTCCAGGGCTAAAGTGAATGAATAGTTTATTATTAGATTAAAACCAATATTTTTAGCTTTTCCACTTTTTTATTTGACCAGCGACCGGGTAACGACGTCAGGATGTCGGTAACGACGAAACCCGGTCGCTGGTCAAATAAAAAAGTGGAAAAGCTAAAAATATTGGTTTTAATCCAATAATAAATTAAAAATGCAATTCCATCACGAAGTGTCAGTGGATAATATAAATCTATGTGAATGAATAGCTTTGGTAAGATTGTGTCACCATGTCGCATACCTTTTTTTTAGTTTTATTGTCGTCATCAATTATAAATGATAGTTGCATTATCATATTTAAATTTTATTAGTTGTATAAGTATATCTTATTTTTTTATATTCTCAATATTATTACTATTTAAAGCATTTACTTTGTGGTTAGTCATTTTTACTTATTTATTTTTTTACAAAAACGTTTATTACTCACCGAGATTTTTATGTGTACCGGTTTCGAGACGTTATTTTTTAATTCTTTCGTCCAATTTGAAATGAAAAACCTGTTTATATTTACAGTATATCAAGGGTATACCAGCAGAGCACATTAAGCAATATGTATGCGTTTACAAACAGTAGAGAAGTTCGGCTCAGTATACGTCACACCCTAAAGTTTAGCGCGTTTGCAACGCTCGGGACGAAATATCTAAGTTTCCGAGATAAGCGGAGGTCACGGGACGCAGTTCCGGGGTCAGAGTTCACCTGCGAGCAACAGGTCCTGTAGGAGAGGTCGCGTTCACCCGACATTTTCACACTTTTGACTCCCGCCCTTTGTTCGCATTTCAGCCGGCGATACATTTTCATTTTCAATATCCGGCGGAGCGGGAAACGGGCCTTGTCTGCGTTCAAATCAAGAAAATATGGCGGGCCGGATGTAAGCCTTACAATTTTGCAATTTCAAGCCACGGGGATTAATCGACTATTTCAAATATAGTAATTATGAATAGATAACACACACATATATATATATATATATATATATATATATATATATATATATATATATATATATATATATATATATATA
This sequence comes from Brachycentrus maculatus, assembly GCF_059751285.1. Classification (NCBI taxonomy): domain Eukaryota; kingdom Metazoa; phylum Arthropoda; class Insecta; order Trichoptera; family Brachycentridae; genus Brachycentrus; species Brachycentrus maculatus. The sequence continues at coordinate 974,037 of NW_028280900.1, read as the reverse complement.
TATATATATATATATATATATATATATATATATATATAGTCCGCCTCCGTAGTGTAATGGTCAGCACGCTCGGCTACCGTACTGGAGGTCCCGGGTTCGATTCCCAGGGGAGGTAAAATAAATATGAGTGATTTTTTCATTGTAATATTTATTCAGTACTACCCTGGACTGGTACCTGAAGCAGAGGGCTGATCATCTTTCCTTCATGTATTAACGATCAAGATAACACTGCGTTTATATGATGCAGTGCCCTATGCACCATTGGGTGCGGATAAGGGTTTGAAATGAAAAAAAAATATGTTTAAATCGGACACTCATTTATGTTTAAAAAAAATCCACCCTCTCAGTTTCAAACGTTGAAATTCTATTTTATAATTTATGTTTTGAACTAATTACCTATTTCTTTGTACCTATACTATACTTATAAATAAATGCTTCATAAAGTATTATATAAAATAGGTGATCTATAAATTATTCTGTTTACACTTTTTTACATTGTGTTTAATATAATATGTATAAAGTTTCACATTATACTGTTAACTGTTGCTCTATAAAAATTGATGTTCAATTTTCTAGTTTCAACTAAATATGACTTATTATTTTTGGATGTTCAATTGTGGACGCGTCACTGGTCAAATATCAATTGTTATAAATGTTGTTATTTTACTTTTCGTGAACGATAAGATTCCTAAACAAAATAAAATAAGTAATAACATCATTCATATTTTTTCCTTGAGGGATTTTTAAGATTCCGTAATGCTTAGTCAGCCATTTTTTTATTTACAAAAACATAGTATTGTTCTTTGGTATAACAATACAATACGAATTTATGGAAAAATAACAAAAACGAGTAAGAAAACAAAATAAAATACACCAAGCAGCTGATAAATACATCAAGGAAGAATTAAAGAAACATATCAAAACATATTATCGTAATAAATATGTTTATCTTGACATATCAACATTATATGTTGAAAAGACATGTTTCAAAGGACAATTAATAAACGAGTAACATGTATTACTAAATACTTTAATTTTCTTTCAGTTTCGGTTGGTATACGAATATGTAAGATACTGATTCGTCCTGAAAACATTTAATGAAAAATCATTACCTACAAATTCATTTACGTCATTATCCTGATAAAAATAACGACAGATGATAAATCATTTTTAATCAAATATTCATGATACGGATCTTTACAAAAAATAAAAATAATGTTTTGATTGGCACTTGTTTTATTGAATAATCCGTAACTAAATTTCCTTTGATTTTTATTTACATAGATTCTGCTAATTTTCGACGTGAAAATTTAACTTATTGAAAAAGGTACATTTTTTTAAGTTACAAATAGATTCAACGATATTTGAATGAAAGACAGTCTTGACTTTGAAATCTGTAACAAACGTTTGATCACACACTCCATTTAATTGATATTGTGTTATCCTGACTGATAATTGTGTAGAAAAGGCTCTTCAAATTATCAATTTTACGTATCAGATAACAGTTTGTGGTATAAAAAACATTTTCTGATTTTTTTTATTGTGAATTGAACCTGGAATCTTATTTATAATAGCTGAATGTGCGAACTGTTAAACTATGAATGTAAGTGATATATAATAAATACATAAAAAGTCGTCGGAAGAACAATTAAAAATTGTTTTTAAACGCATCCTTTAAAAAAAAATTCTTCTAAATTTTCCAACAGTTTGTTCAAACGAACTGCACAAGTAAGTTTTTCCTTATCTCAATTTAATTACAAATTGATCCTTCTCCATTTCTTTTCCCCCGAGTTCAAATACATCCTACTGCTAGATCCAAAAATATACAAAGTGTAACTAATCACTTGCCTTTACATATTTAACGATTAAGTTAGCATCGCGTCTATGCGTTACGGTAACCTATGCACCATTTGAAATAAAAGTTAAAAAAACATGTTAAAATTAAAATTATATGATAAAAGTGATTAAAAATGATGCGGAACGCATCAAAACACGTGTCATGATAGATTTTAATAAATATATAGTGGTATTAAAAAAAAAACTTAAATTTTACAAGTTGTAACATTAAAAAAAGTAAATAAGTATATAACTTACTTAAATGATTCTTGAAACAGTTTCTTCAACGCTGCAACAAGAACATCAAATAACGGCAAAAAGTGTCAATTTTGAGTAACTATTAGATTTGAACGCAACACAAAACGCGGGAGTTTTCAAATAAATGGCGGGAAACTAAAAAGTCGACTGTTTTTGTTGTTGTTATTTTAACTAATTTTCGGGAATAGTTAAGACCGCATTTAACACTTGAATGTAGCAAAGATGACAGTCCCGCGTTGTTTATGAGTTTGAACTGTGGTTTGACACCGGGACGAGTCTCGCGGAGCTGCTCCCTTCGCGATGTCTGACAGCCAAATGTGATGGTAATCGCGCGGGCGGCCGCAGGGTGGCGGCGAGGGTGCACCTGAATGACGAAGCACACACACACACAGAGCAGGGTGCACACACACAAACCTGCCCCTCACTTTGGAGTACCTACCCACCTATTTTACAATCTATTATATGTACATACACCCTCTCACTTAAAATAAAATCTGCGGTCATATGACTCGGTACTTATCGCGGGCTCTGAAATGTCACTTGTCACTCGTGTTGTAACAATAATCGGCATCCACCATAGACAACAATACTTCTTATCGTTTTTAATAAATGTAGAGGTCCTCACCAAAAAGTTAGCGAGTGTTTTTGCCTAGAATTATCACTCATGAATTACTTGAAATTATAGTAACTTTAAACATAAAGAGTAAATTCACTCACGTGTAGGCATAGGCTATAAAACTTTAAAAAGTTGAAGCCTGATTAGGGTCATGATAATTGGTGTTGCATAAGCCGTAGATAGATTTTAGAGTCACTTGGACGTTAGGTGATTCAACAAAAAAACACCAAAAATTTACTATTTCAATATTGCACAAAAAATCCTTTAAATGCAAATCCTGTAAAAGTAACGTGACCAACCCTGTGGTAAACCAATATGAAATCATTAAATCGCACCAAAACGTAACAATTTTACAAGCTAGAATTTCTGATTACTTAAAATAATATATAATGGAAATGTAACGTTTTAGTGAGGAACTCCACGAATACGACAGAAACAGGTGACATGGCGTCGTTGGGTAGACGCTCGACTGCGAAACTGTCTTCGCGGGTTCAATTTCCGTCAATTGGTCAGTTGATATCGGTATTTTAAATGTATTTTTCTGTACATATAAAAAACTAACTAAATAACCACTATGCCGCTTCCTCGCAGTGGTAGGCAGAGATAATAGAACGCCACACCAATCTGTCTTTGCAAACAGTCTTCGCCTTTTCCACGTTTATGCACCTCCACATACAAACCCGACCGACAATGATATTTTTACAGTAAACATTTTTGATTACTTTATGTATTAATTTTAAATCAAACACAGATTTTTTGAGTCTACTAAGTTGTATTTTATTAACAAAAAACACATAAAAAATTATATTGTGACAATTGTTTCGCCTTGTTAGGGCATTATCAAACGAATAATGACATTCGTTTGATAATGCCCTAACAAGGCGAAACAATTGTCACAATATAATTTTTTATGTGTTTTTTGTTAATAAAATACAACTTAGTAGACTCAAAAAATCTGTGTTTGATTTAAAATTAATACATAAATTAAAATGGAGTTCTACAAATTAAACGCCAAGTCAATAAATAATTTTTGATTACTACGAAATTATTTGTGGATTTATTTTTCATCATACCAATTCATTAATTTCCCGTGCCGAGGGCACATTTTACGTTAGCAAAATTATCAATTGGTATGCTTTTTAATATAGTCAAGAATAAATTAATATTTATATATGCAGGACTGATCACCTCGCCTTCATATATTTAGTGACCAAGTTAACACAGCGTTGAACCGATACGGTGCCCTACGCATCACTTGGATTTGGACAGGGATCAAAGAAAGATGGAAGATATTTAATAAATCTGAATTATATTTTTGAGCTATCTCAAGGGACTCGTGCCCATTAGTTCAACGCGAGATTGTATAAGTACTAGAATGCCACCCCGAGTGGCGCAGCCATTGCTGTTATTCTCTTTTTACGATATTTTATTCCTCTTTCCTTGTCATTTAACAATCAAATAGTGCGATCGACCGCACAAATAAAATACTACTACTGCCATCACGCCGTTTCGCTGCGGGGGTAGGCAGAGAGGATTGAACTGTCCTGAAATACACTCCTATAACATTTTGTCATAAATACCCTCCGGCTACGTAACAATCTGATTTCAGGTTCCAATTGTTTTGGTCGTGTAGCTGTAAAATTTTCTTAGCCTATGCCGTTTATCTTTTTCATTCAAACCCTTATCCGCACCCCAATGGTGCATAGGGCATTGCACTATACAAACACAGTGTTATCTTGATCGTTAACACACGAAGGAAAGGTGATCAGCCCTCCGCTTCACGTACCAGTCCAGGGTAATATTGAATAAATATTAGAGAGAGAAAATCACTTATATTTATTTGACCCCCCCAGACAGAATCAACATTAAACGTCAACAATATCCAACAAAATCGTATAACTTGCCAAGAGCTGTCGACTTAATTACAGATGGTAAGACAGACAAAATAAAGTGTACAAGATGTAGGCACCTAGTCGTAATAATTCATAAATATGGATGGAACGCCACACTCTTCTGTCCTGACACACACTCCTCGCTTCCTTCACATCAGATGTATGGAGTCATACATGCCCTCCGATTAAGCAGACTTTTGATACCACCAGATTTTAGGTTCTGATTGATCTGATCGTACCAAGTCTTTTTCGGTCGTCCTCGTTCTGTTTTCCCGCTCACATTCGCCAATATATATTTTCTTAGTCATTCTCTCGTTATCTATCCGCTCCACATGTCCATACCACCGTTAAGAACTCTTCCTAATCTTTTCAATTGTTCGTTGTTCAGCCTTACATTCCTTTCTTATATTTTCGTTTTTAATTGTGCCATACAATGATTTTTCCACACATTCGTCTGAAAGAGCGCATTTCAACAGCGTTCACTCTGCTTTCATCCTTCCTCTGCCAGTTCCACGTTTCGCTTCCATACATTAGTGTCGGTACCAGAACGCCGTTGTGAACCGCTAGCTTGGCTTCCATGGATATATTTTTATCTGCTATCACTCTGTTCAAAGCACCATTTATTATGTTCCCTGCATTCACTCTTCTCAATATCCTTATCCACCTTTTCATCCCTTGTGAACATGCTTCCTAGATATAAAAAATCGTGCACCTGTTCCAGGGATTCATTGTGTACGATAATTTTGCACTCTCTAGTCATATCTTTCTCTCTTTCATATATAAACTAAATATGCCATAAATCCTTGTTCATAATCAGCAAGGCAAATTTTTAAAGGCATCTAACATTTTTTTTAAACTCTCAAATATCGTAGTCATACAGGAGAAAGTGACCATGTGCATTGTTTTACAAAAACGTGATCATTGACTATTTAATATCTTACTAGCTTAATATTGCCCTGAAAAATCCCAAAGGATTTAAAACTTAGGAAGTATAATATCGTAGTCGTACAGGAGAAAGTGACCAACTACCAAAACGTATAATGTTCAGGAGGGCCATTTAAGTCACTTTTGCTTGGCAACAAAAAAAAACATCAATGCAACTGCATTGATGTTTTTTTTAGTCATTTTTACCAAGTCAATATATTATACTTACAAGTTTAAAATCCTTTGGGACGTTTTTCAGGGCTATATTAAGCTAGTAAGATATCAAATAGTCAATGATCACGGCTTTGTAAAAAAATGCACTTGGTCACTTTCTCCTGTATGACTACGATATATTGACTAGTTAAAAATGACTAACTGCATTGGTGTATATTTTCTTGCCAAGTAATAGTGACTTAAATGACCCTCCTGAACATTTTACGTTTTGGTAGTTGGTCACCTTCTCCTGTACGACTACGATATATGTTACATACGAGAAGTATTTCAAAACAAACCCTTGGAACATAAAAATATATATCCCTTCTACAAAAATAAGTGACAATCGAGTATAGTTCCTTAAAGTGTATACCTGAGATTTTCCGCGATTTCCATCGGTAAAAAGACGGTTAAAAGGCTTTCCCGCTACCACCCCGCCCCCACCCCTCGGCCCTCCGGCCAATCAGAAGCCTCTCCCCCCTCCGCCGGCGCTGAAGGCGGAGCCTGTATAATGCCATCCTGAAACAACGTAAAAAGTCTGAAAACTGTTAATCGGATTACCTGAAACTGGTTTTTTTGGTGCAAATCTGGACTTGAAAAAGTACTTGGGTAAAATAATTGGCACATGTGAGCTTCTTTTTTATATTCTCGCTACCATACGCGCATTTAAAACATAAAGGTTTTATTGATATTTCGACAGAGATGAAGAAGATAAAGCAAAACGTAAGTCTGGAAATTTACAGGTCATTTTAAAACTATATAAAATAAAACTGCATTTGTTTTTAACAACTTTTTGTTGGTACTTTTCCCTAACCGGTTTCGACAAGAACTTTGTCATCATCAGGGTTAAACGTGTACTTTTTAAGTCAGATCAGGAGTCGATATAGCAGGCGGGTATATACATATCGCTCACTCCTTTCAAGAACGTCATAAATCAAAAAACTTGATTTTACAGGAGAACGTTTTTAAAGATTAATAATAAAACACAATGTATTAAAAATAAATATCAAACCACTTATTGAACTTTTTACTGTGCAACAGATCTTATTAGGCAAAACCTGAAGGTTTTTTCTCCATTTGAAAAATGTTTAGTCTATTTAAAAAAAAATAAACAATACATTTTCCTCAAAATGCACTTTCAACACTTTCTGCCCTGTAGCGGGTAAATATTAAGTTAAAAATACGCCTCTTTTGCTGGGATAAAGTACATTTATGGGCATTCCGAAAACATGCATAACTGAAAATTGACGATTTTTTATTTATGACGGTCTTGAAAGGAGAGAGCGATATGTGGAGCATGTGTCCGTCTCCGCGGTCTAATGCCTTAGCGTGATTAGCTACCGAGTTGGAGGTCCCGGATTCAATTTCCAGGGTGGGAAATATTTCGAAAATAAATATTGGTAATTTAACAATCTAATATTTAATCAATATTACCCTGGACTAGTCACTGAAGCGCAGAAGTGATCACCTTGTCTATATGTAAGTAACGATCAAGAGAACACTGCGTCAATACGATGCAATGCCCTATGCACTATTGGGTGCGGATAAGGGTCAAAAGAAGAAGAGCATATGAGAGCATATGCACGAATGTGGAAGAGGTAAAGATTATTTGCAAAGTTAGATTGGTGTAGCGTTCTGTTCTCTCCGCCCACATTGTTGTCCACATTATTAACATATTCTGGTCATATCAGTGCCAGTTGCGTACGTAATATTAATAAGTTCTTATTCATATACAACATTTTGAGTGTGTCCAAATACTTTTACAAATACCAAAATCTGGATTATAATCCACATTTGTGAACAAGTATGTATTTGGAAAGTATTTGTGAAATTCTAGAGATTCAAGTACATCATCATATATGAAGCTTCTAAGAATTTGAGTAGTGTGGTTGTCAATCATGGATAGAATTGGTGAATGTTACATTTGTATAAAGTGGTAACTTACGCCAGCCTATTACGGTCGTAAGCCCCGTAAATGCACAGACTTCCATATTCTTCTTCATCTATTGTGAGATGTCAAAATTCTGTAGTTTCTAACTTTGTTTTGAAGGTAGTTATTTTGGGTGGCAAAAAATAAAATAACTCAAGTAAATTACTACAAATCGCGTTATCTATATTGACACTTATCTATGTGTCGGGTTGTGGTCCCGTGGTTAGTGTCGCGGACTCTTAAATAAGAGTTTCTCGGTTCGAACCCATTCTACCACAATTTGATACCTTTTTCTAATAATGAGCCGCTAAGGCTCACAGAAATAATATGAAAGTGAAATATTTGAGTAAATAATAAAAAAAAAACAAATATTTCACTTCATTAAAAAAAAAAGAACTGTCCAAATATCTTAATCATATTATTAGTAATCACTTTAAAGTTTTTTTTGTATAATAAATTTCATTAAACTTTATTTCTATAGATACATAAGAAGTACTTTACAAGTGTATTTCCACTTAACTATAGGATGCTTGTGAATTGACGTGCATTTCAGCGTGACATTAATCCCAGTGCACTTAAACTACTTGGACAAAATTTTATGATGAATAGAAACATGGGGAAAAAACAAAACTAACTATGTCAAATACTTAAAAGCGGTCAGGTAAGGAGTCGGAATAATCTGTGGGTATGTATAAAGAGATGCATGAACGTGGAAGAGGCGAATAATGTTTGCAAATACAAGGTGGTGTGGAGTTATATTATCTCTGCCTACCCCTGCGGAGAAGCAGTTTGATGGTTAGTTAGCATATTCTTTTCCTCTTCTGTTTTTATCCCAAACTATTTTTTCCACTGTCATCTGCATCCCATCATACAAATTCCATACCTTTAATTAACACCACATCGATTATATGTAGTGCTCTATGCACCAAATAACTAACTAACTAATCACCACGCTACTTCCCCGCAGGGGTAGGCAGAGAGAATATAACACCACACCAATCTGCATCTTCTCATACATTCCCGCCGATTATTCCAACAATTCAATTCAATCCGATTATTAATTTTTTTCTCGGTCTTCCTCTGCTTCTATTCCTCAACCACATTCGCTTCATAAATTTGTTTTACTGTTCTTTCGTCACTCATTTGATTCACATGTCATCAACCTTAAACCATCTCAACGCACTTTTCTTAATTTTATCGATGACGCTTATCTCAGCCTTGCATTCTTTCTTTAAATCACCATTCGAACATCTATCAAACTACGTTTTGCCGCATATTTGTCTGAGAAAACGCATTTCGACTACATTCAGTCCACTTGCATCCTTCTTTTACCAACTCCATGCTTCATATCCCATACATCAGGGTTGGATCCAGGACTCCATTGTACTACATATTTTACTTATTTATTTTTTTACAAAAATGTTGATAAAATTAGTATATAACCACTCACCGAGATTTTTACGTCTACCGGTTTCGAGACGTACACGTCTCTTCGTCAGGACAATCACTAACACAGCATGCAAACAATACTATCCTTCACCACCATAGCACCATTTACACACTCAAAACTACACAAAATGTCTAACACATGCGATTTTTGGTCGACCCGAAGACCAACATGCACTATAGTTTTCAATACAGACATGCGTTACGAGCCGAGGTTAAACGTACATTATAATTAGACTAGGAATCGAATCTACTTATATACTTCGACGACGACGACGACAATTTCGATAATTCCAATTCGAACCCCCCCCCCACTCCTTTCATCCTACAAGTATATAAGTAGATTCGATTCCTAGTCTAATTATAATGTACGTTTACCTCGGCTCGTAACGCATGTCTGTATTGAAAACTATAGTGCATGTTGGTCTTCGGGTCGACCAAAAATCGCATGTGTTAGACATTTTGTGTAGTTTTGAGTGTGTAAATGGTGCTGTGGTGGTGAAGGGTAGTATTGTTTGCATGCTGTGTTAGTGATTGTCCTGACGAAGAGACGGGTACGTCTCGAAACCGGTAGACGTAAAAATCTCGGTGAGTGGTTATATACTAATTTTATTAACATTTTTGTAAAAAAATAAATAAGCAAAAATGACTAACCACAAAGTAAATGCTTTAAATATTAATAATATTGAGAATACATATTTTATTTTATTTTCTAAAACATATAATATATAATATATTTAAAATTGTTATCCAAAATATATACGTGTCTTAAATCAATCCATTTTTACACGCCTCTAATCATACGTTAATTTAGATTCTCAAATATTCACTGTATTTAATTCGACCCGCCATCCCGAGGTAGGTACCCACCGCACATTTCCATAGACACCACTCGTGTGTATGACGAGCCCATAGAGCGGGCATTATGCGCTGTGGAGTGCTTTCGCCTCTCGAAAATAAAAAGCAAAATGTAAATTATGTTGTAGTTTAGGGCCCTTCACACACCGATGCATATTGCACGGTGTACTCGTGTCTTGTAGTATGTAGGGCACCTCAAACTTCACGGGAAATGTATGATAGGTAGATAGGTACCTACTTTTATAGGTACAAACTTTTATATGTTGTACTTTATCCTGCCTAAACCGACCTTAAAGATTATCTACTGTTCTTTAGTAGAATCCATATTAAGATATGGAATTAAGTCTTGGGGACATTCGACGAAAACAAATTTAAAAATGGTTCAAAATGTGCAATATTCCATCATCAAAAAAATGTACCCAGTCATATATATAAGCAAAGGGACAATCCAATCTTGATACATAAACATTTAAAATTACTGCCGGTACGTGGAATATTGTGGATGAGTATCATCGTTGAACAACAAACTAGACAAAAAATATCGAAATCTTCTAGTACACAATCACGATACACGATTTACACACAACGAAGGTTTGATAGTCCCAAGAATTGACAATAAACATGGTAGTTGAATACTCCAATATATCGTTCCGAAAATTTTAATTTGTTGCCGGCGGATGTTAGAGGTCAAAATAAAATATGGAACAAAGGCAAAATAAAGGAATGGGTAGATGATCAAGAGTTAATTTTATGACAATTGTAAAATAATTATATTCTTAATTTTTCTCTCTTTTTTGTGTGTAATAAAATTGTAACTCAATAAAAATGTATTCAAAAAGAACTCCACCGACAAGACACACGAGGTGGCTTGGTGACAATTGTAAAATAATTATATTCTTAATTTTTCTCTCTTTTTTGTGTGTAATAAAATTGTAACTCAATAAAAATGTATTCAAAAAGAACTCCATCGACAAGACACACGAGGTGGCTTGGTGGGTTTTTTAAAATATGTTTAAAATTGTCATTTAAATAAATGTATACAATTTATGTTAATAAAAAAAAATACCACCAGTGGTGTAGTGGGCCCGGGTGCGTCTTAATACTTTTTTTTAAGCCGAAGCGTGCCCCTGTTTTTATTTTAACCCAATTCTGAAGACTAAAAAGGGAAGGGGGTTAGATAAAAACACGACTTTTGAAACAATATGAATATAAAGTCGTAGCGTTTTTTATTCGCGACGTGACATTCAGTTGCTTTGAGGTATTATTAAAGCAACTCTTAAGTTTTCCGGTTTCAAATTTCCGAATGCATTACTGGATAAATATCACTATGTGTGATTATTGGCTAATAAATTAATATGAAAAATCACAAGACTATCTTATTGAAATATGCAGAGAAATAAGGGAGATATTAAGGTTTAAACTTTAGATATTTAAATTGAACGAAAAACGTGCGTTCGTATACATCATCAAATTTCCGTCATCGAACATTTTATGACGTCATATGGTTTATTGTCTATGGTTTATAGAGCTGTAATAGTAGTAGAATGGATTGTTTGTTTACCACTACACTACCATTTGTGTTATACAAATATGAGGGGAGGGGGGGTGGTTAAGGTGGACCATAGACATCAACAAATAGAGCCGCCCATAATTTAACAATGACACCAACATTAAAATAACTCCATCGTTTCTGTAACGTCATTCATTGCCAAATTACGAAAATAACGTTTTTTTGAAGACGAATTTTCCAAATGAAAATGATGAATGAAAATATTAATTATATCGGCTGTTATAAACAAAATACGAGTCTAATACAACCATTTATAGGTTGAGTATGTTAAATTAGATATTCCTCCGGTCTGACAAAGATACATTCCATAATAAAATTCCGACCTCGTAATATCGTCGCTCGGAAAAAAGGTCGTGTCTTTGGTGCGTAGGTTTTGTATGTATTCGGGATTGTGAAAGAAGAAAACGCATTGGCTGGGTACCGTATAGCCGAAATTTAAAAACCATGAAACAATTAAAACTGTACATTACAATTGTTTAAGCAAGCTTCGTTACTCTGTTATATTATTTATTTATTTATTATTTACAAACATACTTCAATTTCACACTATTTCTGTGAGCCTAAGCGGCTCATTATTAAAGATAGATATCAAATTAAGGTAGAGTGGGTTTGAACCCGGAAACTCTGGCTCAAGAGTCCGCGACACTAACCACGGGACCACAACCCGACACAAATAATATAAAACCTATATTAAACTTCTACCTTTTTTAAATCTTGATGTTCTTTTATTTTTTATAAACAATGATTTTGTACAAACAGTAAACCCCCCTAAAACGTTAAAATACGTACTGCGTTATCGGAGGTAACATTATAGGGGCTTAACGTTTTTAAATTATATTTCAATGTTAAATGACTCATTTCAGTCATTTCCGCTGGTTAAAATTTAAAAATACAATTTAAGAGATAAATCCCCTATAACCTTCCCTCTGATAAAGAGATACCTATCTCAACGTTATAGGGGGTTTACTGCATTATTCCAATACATATTATATGTCACAGGAAAGGTAGATTATTATAGAGAGTTGACTCTACCTAAGAAGAGCTGCTTTTACTAAAAGTATCAGTAAAAGTAAAAAAAAAATTACTTAGTTATTCCATCAACATTTTTTTATATTGTTTATTGTTGAAATGTAAAAATAATTATAAAATTTCTATATTTTAATAATAATGTTTTATGATTGATGCATTTATTCTAAATTTTAGTTATTATTTTAGACCCTGCCTGAAATCGGTCCCCCTATGGAACCAATGTCACAATTCTGATATCGCATCTTACTATTCATAATGATTTTTATACAGAATTTTTGCATTTATTGTAATTTTTAACATCAAAATATTCCAGCCCAGCATTGATTTAGGATTTTTTTTATTTATTTTACTTACCTACGATATATTGTAGTAAGCTACGTTATGTTGTTTGACAGCAGCCTACATAATTATTATTGAAATTTAATTTATACATTAATATACCTACCAACCTAATATTTACGAGGTAGGTACATAATGTACATAGTTATCTGGTTTTATGTATTTTTATTTAGCTCACAATACATGGTTGTAATACCGGGGCAAAATCAAAATATTGATGTAGTGGCATCTAATTATCACGTTTCTAAACCGAGTTAAATATAACAGGCAAAATATTAATTCTAAAAAATAGGTTATTGGATCAATATCTAGTAGACCAAAATGTTGTTGAATTTCTCTAGTAGATGGCGCTGGTCTTGAATAACCAACTACATGCGTCAAATAAGCATCAAACCCTGCAAAATTATTTTACTCGCAGTATTATTTTGATTAAACCAAAGAATTATTTATTTGAAAAAATGAAGTGTATTTTTGGTTTCAGTATTATACGTTTAAACTGGTGGTAATTATATATTGTAATCAATATAAAAATATATAGTAGCTAATATGATCAATGTTATGTTATCGTAAACGCTTCCATTTTGATCGCCATCTTTCGGATAGCTTTCACACGTCTACTTTCGCTAAATGAAACAAAATGAAGTACGTTGACAGAAGTGAAGTTCTGCTATAATATTAAATATACAAAGGTCGGTAATTTATATATTTTTTAAACATCATAGGTACATCATTTAGTTCCGTCTAAATAGTTTTATCGTCAGAGTTCGTAACTGAAATACGCTAAATGCTATCGAAGCCGCCCGAGCTAGGCAGGGTCATGATTCCCGTAATAATAACGCGCTAGTACAATAATATAGCAAACTTTTGTTTTAGATCGTTCCTGCTGATGAACACAATTACAAAGATTGTATTTTTGACGTAATTTCTCGGTCGAGAGAAATCAAAATGTCAACAACGAAGCAAGTCAAAGTTGACAATTGGGGAGTCTTCTTCCTGCAGCGTCTGAAGCATTTCTTCAACAGGACGGACTATTGCGACTTGACGCTGCAATTTCAAGACTTCGCCCAATTGAAAGTTCATCGTCTCGTCCTCAATGCCTGCACGGAGTACTTCGAACTCTTGGAACGAACGTGCGAAATGTACGACGACTGCTTGATAATGCCCGACGATCTGCAGGTGGACGTAGTCGTCCCCATAGTGAACTTCATGTACACCGGCCAGTTGGAGTACGAGCTCGGCCTCTACGATAGGCTGTATTCCACCGCTCAAATAATGAACATGACGGTGCTGACCAAACTGCTGGACGCGCAGAAAGGCGAGGTCGTGCCCAAACAGCCCAAGAAAGAGATATTCGTCATGAACGAACACCTCTCCAACAAGAGGATGATGTCCAAAGCGACAAATAACGACACCAACCACATCGCGAAGAAGAGGTTGATAACGCGAAGGCAATACGGGCCCGGTCCGGGACTCAGTAAAGGAGAAACAATTTTGAAAGGAATGCCCTCGAGCAGACTGGCGACTCCCAAACCCAAGTTTGACTCTCCTCGTCCCACGAGGTACGAGGTTCCCGAAGAATTGGAGAACGACGATATCTTCGAGTCCTCCTTTGCGGATATTTCCTACGAGAGCCGCCCTCTCATGAAGCCAGTCAAGAACCGCGACGTGCAAGAAAGTTCCGGAAGATCCCAGAACATTTATGACGAAGCTTCGTGTTCCAGGAAATTCGAAGAACTCCAGAGAGGAACTTCTTACAAGAGGCCTCGCTCGTCGTCCTCCGACACTCCGGAAGGGAAGCACATCGACCTGGAGCAAGTCAACGAGTTCGCTTACCAACAGAAGCTCCGGTCCGAATATGCGGTGCAGGACGAACAATCCGACGAAGAAATGTTTGACAATTTGAACATCGAGTACGAAAAAGATACTTCGCAAATTCAAATAAAAGACGATTCTAGCTTCCTTTTCAATCAAATCAACGACAATTCTCCCCAAAGCAAATCTTCCAAGACGCTGACGTCGAAAGATTCCAAAGCTAATTACAATCACGCTAAAATTATAAGCGAAGTTCTTAAGAAATACCCCCATCTTGTAAAAAATAACAAAAATATAAAGTTAAAGATCATGTCCGGCGGAGCCAACAAGTCTCAGTCTAGTCCCAAGAACTCTCCGCGACCGTCCCCCTCCGCCCAACAGAAGCGGTTAGCCGCCAACTCCTCCATGAAAATGTCTCACGAGGAAGACGAGTACAAGCCGGAATGGAATTACGTGAATAAAAATATGAATTCGGAGGCGATGGCCAAGCTGGTGTCTCTGGGGGCGGCCAACACGTCGGGCCCGTGGCTCTGCCTCATGTGTGGCACTCCGGGGAAGGCGCTCAACTTCTCCACCTACCAGAACTACTACCAGCACCTGGTGGGCGTGCACAAGGAGAAGATCTCCGCCAACATCTGCGAGTACTGCGGCTACAAGTCCGGCAAGAGGAACCACCTGCTGCACCACCTATACACCAAGCACAACGTGCCGCCCCCCTCCACCCACAGCTTCCCCAAGTGCAACCAGTGCTCCTACATAGCGCTCACCGAGGCCTTCCTCATCAAGCACAAGCTGTCCCACCTCGACAACCGAGAGTTCTCCTGCAACGTCTGCAACGCCCTGTTCCGCACCAGATCGCAGATGCTCTTCCACATCCAAGTGTCGGGACACAAGATAAGCCCCGACCGGAAAGCCACCAATCAGTGCGTCTACTGTAACAAGATATTCCTGAGAGAAACTAATCTCTATACCCATCTCAAGTTGGCTCACAAGGAGGTCGCCAGGAAGGACGGCATCATAGACAATTCCGACGAGGAAGATATCTACGACGACGAAATCAAGTACGCCGATAGTGGCGTCGGAAATAAATATTCCCACCAAGAGCACGTCAGTATCAAAGAAGAGTACGACGGGAAAATTCAAATCATTTCTAATGTTCTCAACAAACCCAGAAATTCCCAAAAACTACTTAACTCTCAACTTATCAACAGAAGTGCGGTAGAACAGGTGAGGAAATCCTTCGGACCTTCTATCAGGAAGTCCAACAGGGACGATAGCCACAATATCATGCACATGATGGAACAGAGCTCGGAAGCCGAGGCGTTGGGAAACGTAGCGAGCGGAATAGCGGCCAGTCTCGGACTCGTAGATCGGATTGTAGTTCTAAATGACAACGAATACATCCTTCAATCCGAACAAGGCGATACGATAGAACAAGACGCGAGTCACGTTCAAGTCGGCATCGATAACGATTCGGAAATGATACTTTCCAATCTACCCGGAGAAGGCTACCCTTCTCCGACGACGTTAGAAGTGAGTATGCCCCAATTGACTTCCACGACTCAGATTTTGTCTTCCAGAGTTATCAAACCGCCTCCGAAACTACAACCTGCGAGAAGTTTGGTAAACAACCAAAATCCGCCAATTCAGATAGTAGTTTCTGGACACCAACAATATAAAAATAACATCTCAGTGCCCGTAGTGTACACGACAAGTAGCGAATCTAAACTTATAGACTCTACTCCGTTACCCAAATTTGAACAGCCTCAGTCCGAAACTATGCAACTTCAAACTACTCCAGACGGTGGAACTGTAATGGTTCTTCAAGATCAAGACTACAATATGGCTTGCGCCCAAAATATTCCCAGTGACGGTTCCAATATTGTGGTTGTCTACAGTCATCCCTTAGAATCTGATGATAAAGAATACAGTCAAGGCGATGATCATCAATTTGCGGAACATCAATTTGAAAATGCCGATGAGAATCCAGAGATGGAATCGCAAGTTGAACATTTAGAAAGCGATCAGACGGAATCGGAGAATATTCTATCCGATCAGGGGCTCGTTCATGAAACTGTCGAAACTTGGCAGGAGGAGGGAACGGAACATTCGCAAGAGGACGATACTAAATGCGAAGACCTGGAAGTGCAAGAAGAAGTTTCACTAACCCAAGAGTTGGGCGATACACTCATAGAAGATCACAATGTGACCACTAGTGACGAGTGCCACGCACCTTGTGAAATCCAAAGCGGAGATATACCGCCCGAAGATAATGAGGTTGCCAACGAATCTAACGAAGTGGTCGTGACCGCACAGGAGACCGAGAATCAGTTGCCCTCTGATAGTAGCTTCTTGGAAAACACGGTGGAGGAAGAACCTTCTACCGAAGAAGTCTCTTCTAGCGTAGGTCAAGAGACCGAGATAATTCCAATCGATGAATCGATTCCAACTCAGCAGGATGATATTGACGAGCAAGATAATGTTATCGTGATGGATACAGAAGAAGCGATGGAAGTTGTTCACAGTGAAGAAAATATGGAAAATGAAATCTCCGTAGAAGCTGTTGAAATTGAATGTCCCGCCGAGAATGCGGACAAACTAGCTTCCGAATGGTCGGATGAAGAAGTAACGCTAAAAAAAGTACCCTCCCAGGATTTGGAACCTTCAGACTTACCCGAGGAAGTAATTTTACAAGAGAGTCAACCCATGGAAGTAGAAGAATCCATAGAAAATATTGAAAAAGAGGTTCAAAGGCACATGCAAGAGAAAGAACGAGATGCGGAGACAAAATCAGAGAGTCCGACTGTAGAAAATCCTAGCGAAGAGAACGATCTCAAAGCGGAGAACGATGAAACGGAAGTTTCAAAAGAAGATAATGGCCACGACCTCGACACTTCCAACGCTTCGTACAACAGCGACTCTGGCAGCCATTCCACATTGAAGCAAAAGACAGTAGAGAAAATCTCCAATCTTCTTAACGACTGGGAAGATAATGATTCACAACCGGAAGCTGTGGAAGAAGATAAGAAAAGTCCCAGTGCATGTCAGAAAGACACTAACATAGTTCGTTTAGTGAGTGACTGGGACGATGATGATGAAAAATAATGTCATTTCATTTCCAATTAATATTTAAGTAAATTAATACATTTATCATGTAAATGACGGATTATGACCTATTTTTATTTTTATAATTATGTTTTAAGACCATTCATTTTATAGGTGTCTGCACGATAATATATTTATATTGTAATCAAAAAATATAAACCCATGTGGTTTTATACATGCATATTTTAATTTATGCAGCTGCAAAAAATTAACTATCGTTTAATGTGAATTTTGAAAATAAAAATATATTTTCACTGAATCTAAAACCCTGACAAGTGGCCGAACAGAATTATGTATTTATTATTTCTAATACATACTCGAGAATTTAAGATTATATGCATATGTAAAACATTTAATGAAATAATTTGTTGAATGTTTGTAGTTATTTCCTAGTAACAATAATGTGTAATAATAAATTATATTGTTAATAATGCTGCTATCACAATAATATTAGGATTCTATTTTACATCTATTTAAGGTCGTTAGGCATCACAAACTGTGGATTGGATTTTATCACTTTAAAAAATCCACAAATATATCACGAAAATTTACTATTTTTAGTTACATATTTGTATTGAGACATTCTTTTTTTTTAAGTTAAGAGAATCTACGTATTTGGTAAAGGTTTTTAGTCAATATGGTGTATATTATGGTATTATTTATGCTATGTTAATTTGACAATGCCAGACTTAACATTGTGTTGCATGATTAAATATTTTGATAAGTATTAAAAAATATTTTTACCGAAGTTTGAAATTATTTATAAATTCCCACGTAACTGCTTGATATCCGAGACCAAATGCAATAGTGTGCACTATTATTCTATCAGAAATACAGTCATATTATTTTTTTAGGCATCTTAACATAGATAAAGAAGAATATGGAAGTCTGGGCATTTACGGGGCTTACGACCGTCATAGGCTGGTTTGAGTGATCACATGTAACATTAACCAATTCTACCTATGATTGACAACCATATGATAAATAACACCTATAATTGGAGATAATTTAGATTTGTGAACAAGTATTTGGACACACTCAAAATGTTGACAAATACAATCAGTTAGAATAGGGTATATTTCGGTGAAATGTGGCTCGGAAGCCACATGCGACTCTGACCTTTTGAGTGCGGCTCCAGCACTAATATCCTTCGACTACATATTTATACAAACAATCGTTTAGTGGCACGAACATTATTCAAAGCAAACTAAGAAATTGTCTTATTGAGGAGAACCCGTAAACGTACTATAAAAAAAACACACAAAATAAAACCCGACTTGATCAAATTTCAAAGGAGGTGCGAGGACATTATTCCCCCAATAAATAATAATAAACCATATCCGCTCCCTAGGTGGAGCATATGGAGTCCACAAACTGTCTCCAGGCTTTTCTGTCGGCTGCCAGCTCCCTTGCATCCTCCCAAGTCAGATCTGTGTCCCGAAGTTCTGACGAGAACTGCCGACGAATTGTCAGCAGTGGTCGTCCTGGGCGGCGCGAACCTGATGCCTTGTAAAAGATAAATAGTGTTGGGATACCTTACTATCAAAAGATTTTTTATCAATGAATAAAATCCATAAGTGTGAAATCAAGTTTTATTGAGTACCCGTAATTTAATAAAGGTCTAAAATAGGAATAACATGTTTCCTTCTTCTTCTTTTTCTGGATCCTAAGGATCTGTTTGTGTCTCCGCTTGTAGCTCTTGGGATGTTGACTCCCAGCTGTCTTTCCACCTTTTTGGAGGTCTGCGTCCTTCAGGGATTACTTGAAGGGTGATCCGCCATTGCCGGTCCCTAGCCCAGATGAGAAAGGAGGAGGGTTTATAGACTAGGCTAGCTACCTATCTATAAATAATAAAAAGGCTCATAGAACCACGGCAAAAGCCTCGAACAAGTTACCACTGATAATAAATAAAAGTATGAAACGGCTAGCCTCTCTTCATCCTTTAAAATTTAAGCTTCACATATGGTGAATAATTGCAATAGATTTCACAAAAATAGTATTTACCAAATAAAATTCAAATTAATGATCTTCTTTTAACCCTCATCCGCACCTGATGGTGCACGGGACACCGAATTGCATTGACTCAGTGTTATCTTGGTCATTAATTAGGTGAAATCATTGATTAGGTACAAGATAATCAGCTCTGCGCTTAAGATACCAGTCAAAGGTGACATTCAATAAATATTAAGGTGAAAAATAATTAATTTCTTTTCCTGGAAATTGAATCTGAAATCTCCAGTGCTGTAGCCAATCGCACTAACCGCTGTTCTATGGAAGTGGACAATTTTATGAAGCCTGTAATGATCATTACAAAGGAATACCATGAATATGTGTTGAATATAATAAATTATTTTATTTAGAAACAAAACTTTATATGTACAGCAGTTCTACGGTAAATTGTATACAATAATATTAATTAACTTCATTTTCATCCCAAGGTCTTGTAATTCTGACATTTTGCCAGTTTTCAATGTCAACATTCTTTATTTTTTCATATTCCTGTTCTAATGAAATGTCTCCGGGCTTTTTCATCTCTATACCCAGTTTCTTTGCTTCTTGTTCTATTATCCTCTTTTGGGAATAGTTATATCTGTAAGTAAATACCAATTTATATTATGTGAAGCCAAAAAAAATGAAATTTCGCTTTATTGAAAAAAAATCATTAAACTTGTAATGCTCAAAAAAATCCTTAAACATCTAAGTGGCATGCAGTGTCTTTCAGGCGCTAAACAATAACATACATAACAGAATATATTTTTTTGTATAAACTAGGACTATATTCAGCTGAAACACATGTAAATATTAAATAAAATAAACTTTTTCATAAACACAAACATAACTTTTTAATAGATTTATATTATCCACTGACACTTCGTGATAGTTAGATAAGCTAGATAGATAGATAAGCTAAAAATATTGGTTTTAATCTAATAATAAATTACAAACATAACCTTTACCTGATGCTGGAAAATTGTTTTAATCCAAAAGATCCTCCAATAATGAGTGCAAAAAATGGCACACCCATTCTAATAGATTTTCGTTTGGATAATTTTATCATCCTATTTAAAAATAATTTACCGGACATATTCGCTACTTAATGTATATATTTTTATGTCAATTGGGAAAATCAAAAAACTTATGTCAAATGTCACTTATTCGCTGATACAAAGATTATATATATACTAGCTGATATTTGACGAATCAAAGACAATAATTTCAAATTGTACTCACCAATTTTTTTCTTTATTGATAATGGGCAGAAGATACCTACCTACATACTGTTGAATGAAGCGAAACGTGGGCAATATTATAAACGTGGGCAGGCAGAATGGGGCAGCTGGAGGCGTTTGAAATGTGGGTGCTACAGGCGCATGTTAGGGATCTTTTGGTAGAGAGCAACAAAGTTTTAAGCAGTGCTGTGGAGTCTAGATGCTTACTAAATAAAGTAACATTTCAGCGGGCCAAATAGATAGGCCATAATATAAAACACCTCGGCCTGCTTCTGAAGATTGAGTAAAGCATGTACGAAGGCACAAACTACAGAGAACGACCTGGCCTATCCTACATAGACCGAATTATCTCCGACATGCCTTGTAACATATACGCCGAATTTACGAAACGAGCGGAGGATAGATACGAGTGGAGACTGACCATGAAAGATACAAACCAATCATCACACAGATTGTAACCAACGAAGAAGACTATCGTATTAGGTGAGTACCGATTGTTATCTATTTGACTGGCAACATTAGGCAGTTTGTTTAGGAATGGAATTTATCACCGATAGAGGCGCCAATAGTTCTATAGAGATTGAGAATTTATTATCATGGCCGATCAAAATATCGTGATATCTCCACACATATAATAAAAATATTTCAACTAATAAGTGAAAATCCTAACGCTTTTGACGTTTGATCAAAGATTTATGTCATTGCTTTCTTTCGAAGTTTATTATGTGAGTAATTTCAACTATTTATATTTTTACTTAACTCTTCTCCGTCTTAGAATTTCACTAATGTTAAAATGTAAACATACTATGAAATACAATCTGTTTATTTTTAATGGTTCGTTTAACAGTTTAAGATTCTGCGGGTATAAACTGCAGGACATATAATAGTCGGGTTATTCTATTACACGATGTTTTTAATTGTGTCGGTCTTCCAGTGACAAATGTTATGTTTTGGGTTCATTTTTGTTTTGTGTTTACCAGTTTCAGATTGCAGATAAACAGCTTAAAAATGTCTGTAAAGGTTAATTTTGAAATCGGACACGAAGCATCTATAAGAACTAAACGAACACCTGAGGGATTTACACACGATTGGGAAGTTTTTGTTAGAGGCATTGATTCTGCAGATATCAGCCAGTTTGTTGACAAAGTAGTCTTCCAACTTCATGAAACATTTCCTAAACCGAAACGAGGTAAGTTTACAGGCTTTTCTCTATCATTTTACACAATTCGATCGGTGCTACATTCGACTATCAACCAGATTCTAAATTACGATATGTCAAAATAATAAGGTCCTACTTGTGTTTTAGAAATTGAACTGTAGAAGTAAAACTAGACTCAAAAGTTGGAACTATACAAGTCTCCAGATAAGAGATGCTGTTTCAATATTTTTATTGTTGACATATCTAAATATTTTTAGTTACCCGAGTCCATTTCTCATTCATAAAATAAACCATAAATAAAATAGCAAACGGCTATTTCCCAATGTTCACATGTACTTAATGAATAATTAATTTACGGGACTTATAGTTTCCAGTATTAAAATTCTACAAGGTTGTAAGATTACATGTACAATGGATTGTTTTTGTATACAAACCTGAGTGCCCTAGATAATGCTGTTATTCTCCCCTCAGTCAATAGCTTTGTCCAATATTTTGAGTGTGATTAGCTGCACTAAGAGTCCTGATATAATTCTTTATATATAATTATAAATGACTACGGATTTTTTCTAGTTGTTAAGGAACCACCATACTGCGTGAAAGAGTCCGGATATGCCGGATTCAATTTGCCCATCGAAATATATCTGAAGAATGGAGACGAGCCAAAGAAAATCAGATTTAACTACGATCTCCACCTGCAGCAAGCCGGACCCGCAATCATAAAGACACAAAAGGAGAAATACGTGTTCCAGAACCCCACAGATGAGTTCCGTCGCAAGCTTTTCAAAGGCGGCGGAATGGTGGTCAACAATCCTACCTTCGCTCTCCATACGACCGTGGACCACGACCGCAACAGCGGGGATTCTTTCGTGGACGATAAACCTCAGCAGCTCATAGGGAAGCCCAAGCTGGGAGGCAACACTTCCAAGAAGCACAAGTCCAAGGAACACCGCAACGAAGACCTCCCGCGACCCTCCAACAATTTTGTAAATCTGTTCGGACCTCCCATTCACAAGACTTCTCGAATATCACCCGACCCCAAGAAACCTTCTCCGAACCCTAAAGTCGATAAAAAAGAAAAGGAAAAGTCCTACTCGGAGAAAGATAAACAAAAGTTGAAACACGACAGCAAGGAAAAAGAATACAAAGAGGATAAGTCCAAACAGGTCAAAGAAGAAAAAGAAAAATCAAAGGAGGAAAAGAGGTCTAAACCGCACAAGGAGCGGGATCCGGGAAAGGAGAAGAGCTCCAAGAGAGCGGCGGAGAGGCCCCCCTCTCCCGCACCCGCCACCAAGCGCCCCGCCCCCGCCGCGCCCACCCCCCCGCCCATCTCCCCCACTCCCAAACCCAACGGCTCCGCTGCGCCTAAAGAAGAACCCAAACCCGCCAAGTACCCCGACTTGTTAGACAATAAAAATAAACCTCAAATTTCTAAAGTGTCGGATAACATCCTGGCAAAAATGGAAAAGAAAGTAAAAAAAGATAAAAAGAGCCACGATAAAGACCGCGAAAGCAAGAAGGAGCACAAAAAGGATAAAGAACCCAAGCCGACGAATCCGGAACCCAAACCCAAAGAACTCCCTATCGTTAAAGACAAACCGGTCGCTAAACCGGATAAACCCTTCCACAAGTTGTCCCTCGAAGACTTTGTCAAGGATCCC
The DNA here is from genome assembly GCF_059751285.1 of Brachycentrus maculatus. Classification (NCBI taxonomy): domain Eukaryota; kingdom Metazoa; phylum Arthropoda; class Insecta; order Trichoptera; family Brachycentridae; genus Brachycentrus; species Brachycentrus maculatus. The sequence continues at coordinate 950,162 of NW_028280900.1, read as the reverse complement.
GCCGACTCCGGGAAGTATTCCGACGGATCCAAGCACAGAGATAAAGGAGACCGCGAGAGGAAACACAAGCACAAGAAGAAAGACAAGAAACGAGAGGAATCTAGAGAAAAGAGAGAATCCGGTAGCAAAGAAAAAAAGCACAAAGCCGATAAGCACTCCAAAAAAGAAAAATCCCTCGTGGAAAGCGTCCATTCCCCGAGTGTGTCCGAAAAGGTGGAAAATAGTAGTATACCTCGGGAAATAGATAAAATTACTCCCATTCCTAAATTATTCAAGGAAAAAGATCGGAGCCAACTGACCATCTCCCCCATCTCCATCGACACGAGTTCGCAATCGAGTTCTAAAAGCAATTCTAAAACTAGCAAATCCTCAAAAAATCCCCTCGGTTCCATGATCGAGGCCTTGAGCTGTAGCTCTCATAGCGAATCCGACATATCCGTAATGTCCGAGGATGAGGATATGTCCTTGACGTCGGAAAACAACAGTAGGTCCGCCAAGCCTACTAACAAAACACCTATCGAACTGCTCAAAAACGAAATTCCCAAAGTTAAACCGGTTCCGGAAGTATCCAAAATTGAAAAACCACCCGCAGATAAAATGGAAAAGAGCGCGCAGGGCTCTAGCCATAAATCTAAAAATAAAGACAAACCGAATAAGCACGAGACGAAGGAAGAAAAGAAGCAGAGAAAACGAAAAAGCGGTTCCAGAGATGATTCCGAAAACAGCTCCAAGTCTTCTAAAGTTTCCGACGAACCGGACCACGTCTCCAAAAGCAAGCGCTTGGAAAATAGCGGTCTTTTGGAATCCACCTCCAGGGTCAAGCCGGAACCGTCTCCCCGCGTTAAAACCGACACCAAGGTGCAAGACGACGGCGTCTCCAGCAGCCTCAGCGACCACCCGCTCAAGTGCGACTCCCCGCTGAGCGAGGACCCCTCCCAAGCGGACCGCAAGCAGATCTCCCCCGACTACATGATCCAGCTCAAGGACCTGCAGCACAGGATAATGACCATACAGAGTAACGACGAGCTGGAAAGGGTGGTCAACCTGATAGCCGAGACGGGTAAGTACGAAGTTACCAAAAAGACTTTTGACTTTGATTTGTGTTTGTTGGACCGGTCCACAGTGCAGCAGTTACAAGAACTGATAGGTTGTGAATCCGGGGCGTAATCCCGTTACTTCCGCTCTCCGGTTATGTATACTCTTACATATTCTCACCCTAGAACCTTATCTTCACGTACACACGCCCGAATCACTCCTTTAAAAGATGTTTATGTACATTAGTCTGTTCATTATTTGTATGTTTTAATGTTTTTATTACGGTTGATTTGTATACCCTTAAGAAACGTAATAATGTTCAGCGTGTTGACTTTAAGAACCCTCGGGGCATTATATGAATATACCGTCATCGCAGAGTGAAAAGTGAGCTTGTGGATGAGCATGAGCATTCCCTATTTTTAAATTGGTTAGTAAATTAGCAATTGACAATCCGTACTATTCTTGTTGAAATATTAAAAGAAATTAGGGAGATTTGGTGTATTAAACTATCCATATTTCAATCGTAATGAAGAACTTACAATACGTGACATTCTTGTGACCCTTGTTACTGGTGTGTAGCCTGTTGACAAATTTACTGCAAACAGTGAAACACTGGTTTTCCAAAACCATGCGTATGCATAATAATACAATATATTTGTTGCCTACTTACTAAAATGCTCCATTGCAATATGCAAGTAATAATTAATACTTTTTGTTTTCATAAATATGTATTGAAAGGTTTTTTTTTAAATCCTTTTGAGAAAAAAATCCAAGAGCGTGTCTATTCTATATTCCTCCTGGGTGAAAATAGCCCATTGTGCGCGTAATGTACTATGCTCTCCCCATACTGACTGAGCGAGCGGCCTCTAAATGCAAATTGCTCAGTCCGAACTCTCCTAGGGCTGAGTCTAGCATTATCAGTTCTCGTCATACACAAAGGCACGTCTGTATCCTTGTGGCGCGCTATCAAGGCAGTTGTGTGGTGGCTCGCTCGCTCACATCGCGGATAAAGATCCGTGTCTTAATGTGATAAGAGTTTTGTGGTAACAACACACTGTCTCTGGACTTGCAATGTTCAGAATATACAAATAGAAGAGATGTGTGGAGGAATATAGGAGAAGGCAACACCCCGCCCCCCTCCTTTATTACCCTAATCACACGCTATCTGTAATAGTCACACGGCAGGCATATTTGTCCCGTGCTGCAGATGAAGTTAAGAAGTTGAAATTTTTTTTTTTTTAATTAAATAATCCGTATTTTAATTATTAATAACTTCGAAAAATTACAGGTTTTTAATATAAAGTTCACAAATGAAATGTGACTCGTATAATTATGTGTAAATTTAATTTTATGAACATATCATTCATAAGTAAAGTGTTTACGGTACAAGGAATATGGATGGAAATACTTGGCTGCAAAGCCCCGAATAATATATTTTTAAATTGCTGTAAAAACGGCCAAATCACAAGTCACTTGTCACTCTGCGATGATGGTATTTTGTTTTATTTTATGTGATATTTCTCTTGTTAAGAAATGACTTGTACTTATTGTGAAGTATTCGAATGTCCTCTGTGTGCGTAATTTGAGTAATTGGACCCCTTTGTGGAGAGATGCTTCGTTTGACAAAATTGTTACCATTATTTTAACTATGAACTTCCCGTTCCCGATGCCGGAATAGAAATACTAAATGATATTTTTGTACGAGCTTATTGTACTATCTGTGAAATATTCTCCTTACCTCGTTCATTTCCCCGGAGAGTATTACCGCATTTTTGTTACTGTATTGTTATATTTCAAATATATTTAACATGTGCATACTAAGTATTATTGTATATAAGCAAATGATCCGGAACTCTACAAAATATTCATTCTCCATTGGTTCTCTTCGTTGGTTTTAATTTAATTTTAGACAATGCATAATCTAAGCGTTAATTGTTTAGTTATACTAGATAATATATGAACGCTAATAATGTTGAAATACTATCTGTTTTCCACCAATGTACAGTCATATAAATTACATATTTATTGTTCTCCATTAACTCATTAACAATACCGCAACGTTTTTACTTTTTAAATGATAATGCTTGTAATTGTTTTTCTAATCGCACTGTTGATTGAGCAATAATTGCCACCCAGCTATTGGCACTTTGAGTGGATTGGTTTTATCAATATTGATTTGCAGCTAAATCTTACTTTCCCGTTATTTATTTAACTTTATTCAAAGTGTTCATATTTCATGGTTCATATTATATATACCTATAATTTCGGAAGACCTGCGATTCCATTGAAAGTTTTTAAATCGCCTGTTCATGAGAGAACTGCTCTTCCGAACCTAGCGGTGTAAATTTAAAAATGTAATTTTTAATACTTTTAAGTATCAGTAATAACAAAGTCAAATAAATCGTAAGTAATTAAAATGTCACAATGCAAGTATATGCCGAGTCGCCCTTGAGGTAGTATTTTACGAAAATGGCGCTATATAAATTATCCGTAATTAATTGCAAAAAATTAATATTCAAATTTACAACTAAATCGTGCAACACTTAAATGTTCTTTTTCTTTTTAATTGAAATTTTAGTTGGTTAATACCACTATTTCCAAACATCATTTTCAAACAGCATACGGTGTTTGAAAATGATATTTAGAAATAGATGATGTTTAGAATAATGATTTAGGTGATGCGGAATGCATCAAAACACATGTCACAATAGATTTTTAAAAATAATGATATATACCAAGTAAATCTGAGATAAAGCTGAGATAAGCATTATCAATAAAATTAAGAAAGGTGTGTTGAGATGGTTTAGACATGTAGAACGAATGAGTGAGGAAAGAACGGTAAAACAAATTTATGAGGCGAATGTTAGCGGGAAAAGGAGCAGAGGAAGACCGAGAAAAACATGGCACGATCAGGTATGCCAAATACTTGAAAGTGGTCAGGTTAGGAGTCGTAACTATCGGCGGGTATGTATGAGGAGATGCATGAACGTGGAAGAGGCTAGAATGTTTGCAAGGACAGAGTGGTGTGGCGCTCTATTCTCACTGCCTACCCCTGCGGGGAAGCGGCGTGATGGTTAGTTATTTAGTTAGTTTTACCAAGTAAAACTTAAATTAAGAATGGATAGATATTACCACAAAGTGATTGCCGAATCAATTACTGAAAGTAATTTATTTTGATGCATAAATTAATGTTCTGTTCGTTCTAAACTATTTCTTCTTAGATTTATTTTTATTTTTTTTACTAACTATTTGAACACCATAACATTTCATTGAACACATACGCCCAATTAGCATAGGCAGTGTTTCCATGCCATAAAAATATGAAAATATGCGTGTAATATCAGATAATATACTAAATCAATGGTGCCAATAACTGGGAGGTGTCAATAACAACACCCATGCTCACCTTACAACAATAGCGGTGGCAATTACATAATAAACATTTGATTTAAAAAAAAAGTGAATATTGTAGGCAGTGCCAAAATACCAATAATACTATTATCTTAAATGTAATAATCCAAATTTTGTATGTACATAAATGGGATATTTGTTATACTTCACTACGCCTAATAATAGCTAATTTAGTTATTTAAAATATATTTATGTTTGCTGGTGATGATAATATAATAGTGTATTGAAATGTCTTAATAATAACAGACTCTCCATTTACCGGTATCACTTTAAACGGAACATTCAAAATTCCATAGTTTAGTCCGGAATGCACAAATCCATATTAAAATCATTTAAAAAAGAAAGTCAAATGAGTTTGTTCAGACAACTGTCCGTTGTATCTTGTAAATACCAATATTGGACCGCTCTTGGACCAATATTGGTTGGACCGCTCTTGTAAATCTGATGCATTTGAGATATCTTACGCCTTGCACCTAACTTCCGATGGTACGATCAATCAGTGTGAGATTATGTGCGGAGTGTAGTGCAAAATATTACAAATGCACATTTTTGATCTAAGCGTTTCAGCCAATGCGCCGCTAAGATGGAACTGATTTTTTTATGTGTATGTGTAGATAGGTAATACTACGATACTACCGACCCTTATCCGCACCCATTGGTGCGTAGGGCACTGCGTCAAATTGATGCAATGTTAATTTGATTGTTTATTACACGAAGGCGAGGTCATCAGTCCAGGGTAAAATTAAATATTAGTTTTGTACTGACATTTCTTGGTGGAACTGCATATTATGTAATAAAATAACATAATATGCTATATATAGTTTTTCCGCATTTATTTCAACACATTGTTTGCGGGAAACGCTTAAAGCGTCTTTTACATACAGTTGGTAGAGAGTGGGAGACACTTATAAGCGTTCTATTTGCTTACTTTTGGTAGAGCGCGAGATGCCAAAAAAACACAGATTGTAATTAGGTTTTGCGGTTATTTGTGATTAGTATACGACCCTAATTAGTATACTAATTAGAGTCGGGGTTGATGAAAAAACCACCCGACTACAATGTCTTAATTGATCGGTGACCAGATTTCTTCATTAACGACATCATCCAACCAGCCTGGTAACATGAAACCAGGTCACTGGTGAAATAAAATTGATGTGGAATAAACTATATAGTTGTTATTTTATTATATAACATGAAATAAATATTATAGTGAAAAAACACCTATATTTATTTCATCCGCCTTCGTAGTGTAGCGGTAAGCACATTTGGCTACCATTCCGGAGTGCCCGGGTTCAGATAGGTTATAGGAATATAATTATGGAATTGTGCATTTTTGTATATTTTTCGGATTAACATAGACATTTGTTTGGTGGCGGTTTTTTTACCGTCCGTTCCGGTAAATGGAGGATTTGCTAAAAGTATTTTTATGAAATGTGCATAAATATAGTTGTAGATATATGTATAAAGCCTGAGGGATAGATACTAATTCTATAGTATTGTATTAATAAATAATGTCTATGAGTACTAAGGTTAATGTAGGATAATATTTATTTGTGAAGATATTTTACTATACATAGTTGATAAAAATATATTAGTGGTTTTCCTAGAAATATAGTGCCTCTAAGGAAAATCGTACTATAAAGGTAATGTGCGTCCAGGACCATGTTGTATTTATATATACACAGTGAAACCTCTATCTATCGTTTTTAAAGGGACCTATTGAAATAAAGTATGAACAAGGGAAAAAAAATTATGCGGGATTATGAGGTCAAAAAGATATCGTCTTCCCAATCTGCATACCCATTGGCAGGTGAAAATTCTAAGGAGAATAATAATTGGTGTCAGTTTGTGGTCCCGTAGTTAGTGTTGCGGACCTTAAGTCAGAGTTTCTCGGTTCAATTGAGCCGCTTAGGCTCACAGAAATGGTGCGAAATTGAAATAATTGTGTTAATAGTAAAAACACAAATTTTTTTCAAACTAATTTAAAAATACAAATTATTGATGTTAATCTTCTTCTTCTTCTTCTTATTTTAGGCCTTACGGCCTGTTTTTAAGAGGGATTAGCCTCCTGCAACGTCGATTCCCAGCTATCGGCCCATCTCTTTGGTGGTCTGCCCGGGAGTCGTCTACCATGGGGTTGGCCGTACAATGCGATGTGGGGGAGTCTGGATGGTTCCATTCTCCTCACATGCATACCATTGTCTTCTTCGTTGCCTTCCCCACCTAACGACATCTTCGATTTCGCATATTTCCCTGATCTTGGCATTTCTCAATCTATCTCGAAGACTCTTGCCTGTTATGCTTCTCAGAGTCTTCATTTCTGACACTATAAGCGTGTTTTTTGTGGCAGCGGTGTCTGCTCTACTTTCGATTCCATACGTCATGATGGGTCGGACACAAGTTTTGTATATCTTGATTGATGTTAATAAATAAATAAAATATTTTTATTAAAAAAAAAATACAAACTGAACAGAACCAAAAAAATATTAAAGTTTATTTCATCGTATCTGTGATCGACATTTGTTTTTTTATTGTTTCATTTCTGTGGGTCAACAGTATATTTTCATCTTTGAAAAAATAATTTTTCCAGCATCACTTATTGAATGTGTGAAATAGAAATTTTCAATTTTTCAAAAAGTTTGGATGCTTCTGAAAATGAAGGTTAGCAGCGGCTCCTCTTTATCAATATCGACCTCTTCTGCTGGACCTGTCAACCGTGCATCACACAAGCTTTTGATATTTTTTATCCCATACGTTGGAATATTGCTGTTGAATGGAAGAAAATCGAGAATATAAAAAAAACACAGACAAAATATACCAAATATGCAGCGTAATTCAAACGATGTATGCGGTAAAATGGTGATATAGAAACGATCAATGCGCTCTATTTTTGTATAAAATGAATTCGGGGTAGAAGAAATAAACGACACATCCGGGAAAATGATTATTCGAGGAACGATAGATAGGGGTTTCATTGTATATCAGTTTGGCTTTTTGAAAATTTCCAAGAAATGAACTTTTAAATTTTTTTCTTACATTGAAAATTATATCTGATCTCATGGAATTTCTATTGATCTGATAGATGGTAATCACTGCCTTCGTTGACAAGACGTACGTTGTACATAATATAGATTATATTATTTATCTACGGCCGGTTGGAAAAGTACATTATAATTTTTAATTTACATTATACAAAAAAAATATTTAGTTGCATGTCCAATCAATATTTATTTATTTTTTTTACCCTGTTTTATTTGGTAAAATATCATTTGCTTATTTCAAATAATTTATTTATATATTTCCCAGTTATTTAACATTCTTTTCTTCTTCTTTTAAGGCTTCGCACCCTTGGGGAGTGTTTTAGCTGGTATCTTTTAACTTTTTTCAGTTCCTTTATATGTTTTTTTTTTATGATAGGTGTCTCAAAAGCGGCTTTATTTTGAAATTCAAATCATTTTCGTTGTGTCGAATATGGAATGCTGACATTTCACATTTGTCAACAACCTTTGAGGTTTAATTGACAAAATAATACAATCAAGCTATGCTTAGAAATTGTTAAAATTCATTGCCAAAATTTAGGAGACATTTTTCAGTCAGCATCTCTCTCTGCCTCGGCCTACTGTCGTGAATTTAAGAAATAAAATTCGAGGCTATAAGGTTTATTCAGAATTTTAAAAGAGTGGATTACACATTGGCAAAAAAAAGGATGAAAAGACACTGAATACAGTTAAAATGCCTTCTCTCGGATGAATGTGCGGAAAAAAAACACGATAGATGTTCAAATAGTGATATAAGGAAAAAATGCAGCCAAGATAAGCATTATCGATAAAATTAAGAAAGATACGTTGAGATGGTTTGGGGATGTGAATCGAATGAGTGAAGAAAAAATAGTAAAACAAATTTTTATGAGGTAAATATGGTTGGTAATAAAAGCATAGGAAGACTGAAGAAAACTTGACACGATCATGTATGTCAAATACTTGAAATCGGCCAGGTCAGGAGTCGAAATAATTGGCGGGTATGTATGAAGATGCATGAATGTGGCAGAGGCAAAGATTGTTTGCAAAGACAGATTAGTATGGCGTTCTATTTTTTCTTTCTACCCCTGCGGAGAAGCAGCATGATGGTTAGTTAGCTTTTTTTTATTTTAATAAATGAATGCCGGTTTTGTGACATCCTTCATAGTAAAAATTAAGAAAAGCAATTATTTTTTTTTATTTAATGCACTATTTTTTAAAGGATAGGATAGAGGATAGAAATTCACTTTTTTTTTGTTAACTATTTATTTTAGAACTGAGAATCAAGGCGCCTAATAATTTGGCCAGGGACAATTTATAAATATATAACATTATTAAAATATTATCATGTAATTTTTTTTTCTTTTTCATTTTTTTTTTACTAAAGAACTTAATTATTTATATTAGGAAATTATAGATATATTCTGTATTGCATAAATTATAATAAATTATATTATTGATATTCAAAGCATAAACTTTGTAATGAGACATTTTAAAATAATGCTGGTTATGTATGTATATATCGCTCACTCCTTTCAAGAACGTCATAAATCAAAATTTGTCAATTTTCAGTTGTGCACGTTTTCAGAATGCCCAGAAAATGTACTATATCCCAACAAAAGCGCTCACTCCTTTCAAGAACGTCATAAATCAAAATTTGTCAATTTTCAGTTGTGCACGTTTTCAGAATGCCCAGAAAATGTACTATATCCCAACAAAAGCGCTCACTCCTTTCAAGAACGTCATAAATCAAAATTTGTCAATTTTCAGTTGTGCACGTTTTCAGAATGCCCAGAAAATGTACTTTATCCCAGCAAAAGAGGCATATTTTTAACATAATATTTACCCGCTACAGGGCAGAAAGTGTTGTTTTTGCATTTTGAAGAAAAGGTATTGTTTAATATTTTTTTTAAATATACTAAATATTTTTCAAATGGAGAAAAAACATTCAGGTTTTACCTAAAAAGATCTGTTGCATAGTAAACAGTTCAATAAGTGGCTTGATATTCATTTTTAATACATTGTATTATATTTTCAAACTTAAAAAACGTTCTGAAAAATCTAGCTTTTTGATTTATGACATTCTTGAAAGGAGTGAGCGATATGGTAAGCACTTGCCAAGATTTTTATCTACCAAGTTCAAGCGGTTTGCCATACTCCGATGGGACAATTTCTTCACTTTTTTGTGTGTTCATAGGGTGATTAAAAAAAATTGAGTGGTAATCAATTATGTATATTATTCATTGATTTGGTATTAACTTTGTTATTTTAAAAATTAAACACTCGTATAATACCACTTACTGAGTTTTATTTCACTACACTCGACTAGTTTCGAAAGCTACAGTTCTTTTCATCAACGGGTGAAAACAAAAATTGTGCATTTGTTTAATTATCACCTGTTGATGAAAACAGCTGTAGTTTTCGAAACTAGTCGTGTGTAATGAAATGAATAAAATAAAGTGGTATTACACGAGTGTTTAATTTTAAAAATAATATATTATACATATTTTGGGTATGTCCGCTCACAAAACTGGGTTTGCTCACAAAACTGGGTTTCTCCGCTTAGGAGTTATTTTTACATTTTGACATGTCAACATAGATGAAGGAGAATATGGAAGTCTGGGGATCTTGGGTACATCTAAATAAATCTCTGCTTTATAAAAGCATTCTAAAACCAACTTTAAATGGCTCCTGTGAAGTCAAACATAAAGCGTCGTGAGATTTATGATATATGTATGAGTACCAAAAAATTTAGTAATGTGGTTGTCAATCATGGTTAGGATGATGAATGTTACACATGTGTAAAGTGACCACTTAACCAGTCTATAGCAGGTCATAAGCCCTGTAAATACCGAGGCTTTCATATTGTTTGTCATCTATATTTAGATGTTAAAATGTAATCAATTATTATTTAATTTGACTCTCATGAGAATTGAACCCGGGACCTTTTGTATTGTAACCAAAACCTAGTAACTAATCGCTACACTACGTGATATGTGAGTAGTGGTTGATAATGTTGCTTGCATGCTGGTGTAGTGATTGTCCCAACAAAATGGAAAAAGGTCTAGATTCACATGCTCATTATAAGCGCAAAAGCATGCTATTATTGAGAGATTGCTATTTTGTAGTGTGTGTATACGTACTCGCTAGAAATAAACATGCTCAAATATCAAAAAAATCGTAAAATTCTATATGGAAAAATCCTGAGATGAAGATCGGCAGAAAAATCAAAATTTACAAAACTTGTGTACGACCCATCATGACGTATGGGATCGAAAGTAGAGCGGACACCGTGGTCACAAATAACGCGCTTAGAGTGTCACAAATGAAGACTCTAAGAAGCATATCTGGCAAGAGTCTACGAGACAGAATAAGGAATGCCAGGATGAGAGAAATATGCGAGATCGAAGATGTCATTAGGTGGGGAAGGCAACGAAGGAGACAATGGTGTGCGCATGTGAGGAGAATGGAACCATCCAGACTCCCCCACATTGAATTGTATGGCTAACCCCAAGGTAGACGAATTCCGGGCAGACCACCAAAGAGATGGGTGGGTAGCTGGGAATCGACATCGCAGGAGGCTAATCCCTCTTAAAAACAGGCCACAGGCCTATACCAAGCAGAAGAAGAGAAGAAGAAGAAATATCGACAGTCGTTGTTATTTTAGAGCATGCTACCTGCAGCGCAGCAATGTCTGAACAGGTTTGCTTATGATTATACTAGTATCGATGTATGTAAATGAGTATGTTTATTTCAAGCAAATGTATACAGATATAGAGCGTACTCAAAGCATGCTTAATTAATGGCGTGTGTATCTGTACCTTAATTCTTAAAAATCGATCTCAGCGAGTGAGTTTACACTAACATAACAACAAAAATTGGTATTGTAAATTAGTTTATTCCACCCATACAAAAATGTGTGTTTTATAAAATTTTAGTGAAACTTCAATGTACAATGAAACTTTGTTATAGCGTCATTATTGTTTTTTTTTATTTATAAAATATAAATATATATGTATATGAAGACTGTTCAGTTTAACCAAATAACTTATTTTTTTTTTACAATGATTGTTTAAATTACTGACTTCATTCACCCCTTGCATTATTTTGCCTACGAAAAATGCTAAGCACCTTCAAAATATTCCCGTTCATCAGTTTGATAATAAATATCACAGTGAAAAACCGCTGATTTTTATTTTGAACCCTCAGAGAATTGAACCCTAGACATCCAGCACGTAACCAAACAAGCTAACCACTACATCACGCAGAAAGACTGATTTACATTATTGAAACTATTTAATTTGATAAGGATGAATGTTTGCAATGTTATCCTGATTTCCACAAAATCAAAAAAAGTGGCAAAAAATTCTCACTTATTTTAGATGTTGTTGTAAAGGGAATTATAAAAAAATGCATATTGGATTTCAAATTGATAAAATTTCGAGTGTAATATATTTCACTAAAACAGGTACATATCCAATATATCGCTCACTCCTTTCAAGAACGTCATAAATAAAAAATTGACAATTTTCAGTTTTGCATGTTTTCGGAATGCCCAGAGAATGTACTATATCCCAGCGAAAGAGGCATATTTTTAACTTAATATTTACCCGCTACAGGGCAAAAAGTGTTGTTTTTGCATTTTGAAGAAAAGGTATTGTTTAAATATATTTTTGAATATACTAAATACTTATCAAATGGAGAAAAAACCTTCAGGCTTTACCTAAAAAGATCTGTTGCACAGTAAAAAGTTTAGTAAGTGGCTTGATATTTATTTTTAAAACATTGTATTATATTTTTAAACTTTGAAAACATTCTCCTGAAAAATCAAGTTTTTGTTTTATGACGTTCTTGAAAGGAGTGAGCGATATGTATGTTGCCCTCTTTTTAGTATGCACTATCCAGGATAGTAGAATCTTAACCTGTCCCGGAGTGAGTTTCTGCGAACAAAACTGTACGGCTGTCCAAACTCAATACACAGTAAGGGAGTTTTTTTTTAAAAGGTTTTTTTTTGCATTTTTGGACTAAGTAGATGCTACTCAGTCCAAATATGCAAAAAAAACTTACTACAAAAAAAATGTCCCTTACTGTGTTTTAAATTTGGACAGCCGTGTATCTGGGGAGTGAGTTTTTTTGCTATGTTTTTTCCTTTTTTTCGATTTTATATCATTGCCGATGCTATTAGCAACATATTTTCTTGATTTTGTTTTATTTACACCAGTAAACATGATTTATCGAAACATCAATAATTTTGATATGTTTTGATATACATCACATGTCATAAATCATGTTTTGTATCAGCCTTACATTCAATTCAATTTATTCAACAAAAAAATTATATATACATAACAAACAATATTCAAGGTGTATATATTAAAAGTAAGCAAGAAGACTTAAAGGTGTAGAAGAATCCTGCTTCGGAAAACTCCTTCGGACACATGGAACAGATCAATATCCAACGTGATATTGTTACATGTACGGCCATACTCCCGGACAGGTTAAATTGATTTGCGGGGCGGTTTTTTGCTGTCGCAATCTGTTTACAGATATAAAAATTACAGGTATCACCCAAAATTGGGTGCTTTGCCAGTAAATTTAAAAAAATATAAAAATTAATTCACAAAAGAGTAAAGCAACTTCAACCAAATCTAAAAATATATTGACACTTAAAAAAAAACAAATGCATTTATGCTTCTGGTGGCGTATTTACTAATAAATCTTCACAGGTTTCTTGGTGAAAAATAGTATGGAATTCTGGATTCACAGGTGACCTATGACCTGTCATAGGCTGGTGCAACATTCACCGTTCTTGTCATGATTGATAACCGCACTACTCCATTTTTTGGAACTCCTACATATATTATTAATCTCATGACTTCACTAGAGACATCTATGGTTGGGTTGGGAAAGCTTTTATTTGCATGTATGCAAGATCCTAACCGGATTATTTTACATAGTGGGAAACACCGGAAAAGATGATTTTCAATTTTTTATGCAGCATATAAATTGACAAGATTATTTTATTTGCAACAGACTTCCATATTCTTCTTCATCTATGTTGAGATATCAAAAATGTAGAAATATTTACCAAGTGGAGATACCCAGATTTGCAAACAAGTATTTGGATACACTAAAAAATGTGAATAAAATAATCTGGTTAAGTTATAAGGTACATAAACCTAGACTTTCATATTCTTCTTCATCTATGTTGAGATGTCGAAAATGTAAAAATGACTTCCAAGTGGAGAAACCCAGATTTTGTGAACAAGGATCGGGACACACTCAAAAATGTTGTGAACCCTATCCGTTTCATCTCTAATATTAAATACAGAAAAAAACAGACTAAAAATATTGGCAATGATGACAGCGTGATTCTATAACTAGCATTATTTATTTATTTATTTATTTATTGAACGGCTGAAGCCTTTAAAGTAATACATATATAAAGTATCTAATACAAAAATAAAAAATACACTAATAGAGAAACAAAAAGTCTTGTAACAAATAGTCTTATAACATAAAATCATAATTAAAAAAATAAAATAACAAGTAGTAAGTACTAGTAAATACACGTCTCCTTCAAACACTATCGGTGAGCAGTAAGAGAGAGTGAAACACAACATTTAAATTTATCCATTATAACATGGAGAAGAAATGCTGAGAAAGTACAGATTTCAAGGAGGATAACAATATATCAAATAAATCTATACTTTCAAAAGCATTGGCTAACATGTGAAGCCGCGGAATCGGAGAGAACATGGCATAGTTTGCATTATGTACAAATACTGCGAATACAGATTTTCGCCTAGTACCTCTTTGGCGCGCGCTAAGCTTTATTTGGTTTAGGAGATCAGGGCTGTCCAAAAAATTGTTAATAATTTTATATAACAGAACCAGATCAGTGATTTCCCTTCTATCACTTAGATTTATCAATTTAAGCCGCTTCATTGTGCAATTATAATCTAACGCAACAATGATAAGCATTATCATGATTTTTTGTTACGCAATATTTGTGCAATGTTTGAATCTTGTTTTATGACCTGTATAATAATTTTAAAAGTGGGTTGCAATAATATAACTGCCCGATAAGACAAATTCGTAATTGTTACATGTTGAGATTTTTTTTCAGGGATAAAATGATGCATCGTAATTTTGTGTGGTTTTGTAGCGATTGTTTGCATGACTCCGACGCTTTCCTCTGATTTCCAACGTCAATTTGAGCTGTCTCCATTATTCAGCTATTAGCAATCTTGTATATATTTATTTGATCCCAGACACCATTACGTTTGAAATAGATGTATTTACAAGTTCTGTAAGTATTGCTATTTGCTGATGCAGTATTAAAACGTTTACTATAGTAAAACAGGCGTATTGGGTACACTCTTGACTGTGAAACTGACAATTGCAAAATGAGTTCGAGAAAGATTTATTTTCAATTGGTCTGAGTGTTTGTGATATATTATTCACATATACCTTCCCTCTGTCCGCCTCCGTAGTGTAATGGTCAGCAGGCTCGGCTACCGTTCTGGAGGTCCCAGGTTCGATTCCCAGGGGGGTCAAATAAATATTTTTATAAAAGTGATTTTATCACTCTAATATTTATTAAATATTACCCTGGACTGGTACCTGAAGCGGAGGGCTAATCACCTTTCCTTCGTGTGTTAACAATCAAGATAACACTGTGTTTATATAATGCAGTGCCCTATGCACCATTGGGGTGCGGATAAGGGTTTGTTTACCTTCCCTATCCTTACTAACCTACCTGCAGACAAGCCTCTAAAATAGAGGTTTTGCGGGTTATTTCTTTTTAAATAAGTAAGACTAATCGTGTCAAGATTAATCTGTGGGCAATTTTGTATACTTCAATATGTCATGGTTGAATTGCATTACAAAATAAAGGTCTAGATACACATGGTTATTATTACCACATAAGCATGCTATTATTGAGCATTAGCTAGAAATAAGCATGCTCATTTCTAGCATGTTCAAAAATCGTTTGTTGACAGAGATGTCATGGAACGACTTTGCTTATAAGCATGCTAGTATCAATGTATGTCCGCCTCCGTAGTGTAATGGTCAGCACGCTCGGCTACCGTTCTGGAGGTCCTGGGTTCGATTCCCAAGGGGGGTAAAATAAATATAAGTGATTTTTTCACTGTCATATTTATTCAATATTACCCTAGACTGGTACCTGAAGCGGAGGGCTGATCACCTTTCCTTCATGTGTAAACAATCAAGATAACACTGCGTTTATATGACGCAGTGCCCTATGCACCATTGGGGTGCGGATAAGGGTTTTATTATTTATTTATTAGTATCAATGTATGTAAACGAGTGTGCTTACTTCAAGCAAATGTATGCGTAACACATTGTTTGCGGGAAACGCTTAAAAGCTTCTTTTACATACTGTTGGTAGAGAGCCGGAGACGCTTATAAGCGTATATATTTGCTTACTTTTAGTACATTAGTATATGACCGTAATTAGGGTCGGGGCTGATAAAAAAAACTCTGGCAACAATGTGTTAAGAATGGCCATAAGCATGCCTAATTTGTAGCGTGTGTATCCTGTACCTTAGGGTGGAGACTGACCGGAGCATTTGGTCGTAACGTAACACGTTAGGATGCGAGCATTCAGGCAGTCAGTACAGCGAGCCGAGCGCTCCATCCATAGTTTCGGATGCTCGGTGATTACGATGTTACGATGAAATGCTCCGATCAGTCTCTACCTTTATTAAAACATTAACTAAACATAGTTTTAAAAAGGAAATAACCAACTATTTGGGAAAAATGTTATCTGTGTATAGAAGTGACGATAAACAGAATCACAAGTTTTATGGTTCCCTGGTATACTTATTTATTTTGAAATCTGTATAAAAATTTCTGTATTTACCTGATATGCCCCTCGTCTCCTATAGCTGCGATTCTTTATGTGCCTCATTAATGGTAAATAATAATAATAAAACCCTTATCCGCACCCCAATGGTGCATAGGGCACTGTGTCATATTAACACAGTGTTATCTTGATCGTTTACACATGAAGGAAAGGTGATCAGCCCTCCGCTTCAGGTACCAGTCCATGGGAATATTGAATAAATATTACAGGGAAAAAATCACTTATATTTATTTTACCCCCCTTGGGAATCGAACCCGGGACCTCCAGAACGGTAGCCGAGCGTGCTGACCATTACACTACAGAGGTGGACAAATTAAACATTAATGGTAAAAGTATAATAAAAGAGTTTAATTTTTGTTATTAATCTGTATAAAATTCGCATGATGCATGTATGTACTGAAATTAAACTGCGGTGGCTTCAATAGCGAATATGAGTAAACCTTATGAGTCAGATAAAGAATTAGACAAAATTGAGTTTATACTTATAATTCAAAGACTATTATTATTTTTTTGTTTTAAATAAAAGTAATATTGATATCTGAAAACTTAAATAAATAAAATACTTATTTTTTACCACTTATGTTTTATTTTATTACGACTAGTTTCGGAAACTATGCTTCCGACTACGGGTTGTAATATAAACTTATTCACTACTAGATTCTAGACCTACCACCAAGACAGGTCTTGAGAGTGAGCTATGACACAGAGGGAGGTCACAATAGACCTAATATGGTTGCTGTATCATAAGGGATGCAAGATTCCTTGACCTCATAATAAAATAAAAAATCTGTAGCTTCTGAAACTAGTCGTACCGATATAAAAAAGTAAAGTGTTAAAAAAACAAGCGCTTTTCTTATAATTTATTCATGTCTTACCACTAAGTGAATTCCGAAACAATAAATAATATAGTTTCTTGGAGTTTTTTTATTTACAATATTTTTATATGATTAATAAGCTCGCCAGTACAATAAGTTTAATAAATAAATATTCATCTGTAATGTGGAATAAAAATTTAAATATTAATAAAAAACTTATTTCTTTTTTTGGCTATTTGGTAGTGAAGTGATTAGCACGTTTGGCCACCTTGTCTGAGGTCCCGGTTTCGATTGCCATGAATTTGAAATAAATATCAGTTCTTGTATTTATTTTAAACTCCATGTCTTTCGATATTTATTTGATATTAAAATCCTTGACTGATATCTAAAGCCTTACCACCTTGCCTTCTCATAATCTTCCTTCTTCTTCTTCTAACCCTAATCCACACCCAATGGTGCATAGGGCACTGCATCGTATAGAAGCAGCATATCTTGATCGATAAATACACGAAGGAAAGGTGATCAATCTTCCGCTTCAGGTACCAGTCCGGGGTCATACTAAATAAATATTTAATTGAAAAATCACTAATATTTATTTTGACCCTCTTGGGAATCCAAGTCGAGACCTCCAGCATGGTAGCCTAGCGCGCCAACCACTATACTATAAAGGTGGCGTAGTCACAAGAGAATAACTAATCTATAATATCGTAAAAAGGAAGTAATAAATTAGATGCTCTTGCCAGTTTAATTTTCAAGAACCATGAAGCACTAACTTTGTGATCTTCCATTTTATAATTAATATGTAACTTTGTTTTAAAATCCCTATAAATTTATAGTGATTTTAAAACAAAGTTACATTTTAATTATGGAAGTTTTATGCTTTGCTTTGCTCTTATTTTTCTATGGCCATCAATGATTTGTCGACTAAAATAAGATATAATTTAAAGAAGGGTGGCGGTACCAAATTATACTTTTAACCTTAACGGATCAGTTACAGAATCGCAGCAATTTTATCTTTAGTTTAAATTAAAGTACGTGTTTATGAAATGTATCTTTTTTATTTGTCCGCCTCCGTAGTGTAATGGTCAGCATGCTCGGCTACCGTTCTGGAGGTCCCGGGTTCGATTCCCAGGGGGGTTTAATAAATATAAGTGATTTTTTCACTCTAATATTTATTCAATATTACACTGGACTGGTACCTGAAGTGGAGGGCTGATCACCTTTCCTTCATGTGTAAACGATCGAGATGACACTGCGTTTATATGAAGCAGTGCCCTATGCACCATAGGGGTGTGGTAAGGGTTTTATTATATTTTATTATCTTTTTTATTACAAATTATATAATGCTGATATTGTATGTTTTCTTTATAAGGGTATGCATTGCAAGGAATGGCGGTGCAGGGCTTTTAAATTGTTTGTATATAAGTATTTATTATTTCAGCATAATAATTTTTTGAAGCTATAATGCCATGATTATACTAGTAAAAAAATCTTCAGAGATATTGAGCTGTTAATTCCAAAAACTCCCTAAATGATTTTCAATGAATTATCTTTTTAAATAAAAAAAATTGACATCAACGTCAATATTGATAATATTAATAATTATCTGAGGGAAAGTAATAGGGAATAAATGTTTTTAACCCTTTGGACGTGTAAATCGACTATAGTCCATGGCTTTTACAAGTAAAAGTAAACTAAACAAATAAAAGGAATTTACAATGATTAAAGAAAACACTTCGTTTTTTACCACTTGAGTTTTATTATAGACTACATGTTTCAGAAGTTAAACTTCCATCATTCCCTCTCCTTATTTATAGAACAATTTTATATTTTAGTTTATACAGACCTGAATGATGGAAGTTTAACTTCTGAAACATGTAGTCTATAATAAAACTCAAGTGGTAAAAAATTAAGTGTTTTCTTTAATCATTGTAACATGTCTTACCACAAAGTTAATGCCGAAACAATAAATAAAATAAAAGGAATTTTATTGAATTTTTAATTTTTTTTGGAAAATTTGCTTTTTTTAATCAACTTTAATTTTTTTCTTAACGTATTAAAAGGGTTAAATTGTTTTTAGATTTAATATTGACGGATTTCAGTAATTTACGCTGGATAAAATAAAAAAATACAATTAAAGATACTAACTCCCTATAATGTTCTCTCCGATAACGCAGTACCTATCCCAACGTTATATGGAGGGTTTACAGCCATCTATGTTGAATGGATTGCATATTCTTCTTCTATGTTGAGATATCGAAAAAATGTAACAATAACTCCCAAGTGGGGATAATCCAAATTCATGAACAAGTATTTGGACACACTCAAAATATTTTTAGAAAATTGTGTAATATATTTTTTCTATGATCTATGACATCTATCCGTACCCAATCAGTGTATAAGGAATCACATTGGATTGATACGGTGTTATCTTGATCATTATTATATGAAGGCGGACTGATAGTACTGAAGAGAGAATAATATATGTATGGAGGGATATAGATAATGTAAGCAAAGGAGCTTAGTGTAAAGGACATTACTATTTAGGAAAGGAAATGGAGAGGATTCCCTCTATTTCTATTATTTAAAAAAACTAGATTAGTAACAATAGCCCGGGCACTCGGAGTTGCATACCCATACTTGAACTAGCTTGTGGCGCTGCTGATTTGAAATTGACAGCTTCATATCTTCTACATTCTTTTATTTTATTTACCTTTTTGTATGTTAATCATTTTAATTTATATGGTCCCAATGTCGTATACCCCGGTGATTCACAAAATATAAATAATTAGAAGCTCTAGGCCTGTTTATAATGGCGGAGGTACCGCTCCCCTCTGAGCGCTGAAGGGATCTTCTAGGGGGTGCCAGAGGCCCTAGGATACTAAAGGGCAACATATTTATTATACACCTTCCAATCTGAAATGTCTTCCCTTGAGGGAAGCGATGAAAATGTTTGATAGGGGGCGTTACCTAAAATCTCGGGAACCTGCCCTCTACGCCATTGAATCTACAATAAAAGATTAATGTTTGCGTTAAAAGACGGCTGACAAATTGATATTCCTTATAAAGTTATTATTTATAAAAGCGTATATAAAATGAAGTACAAATTTTATTTGTTATTGTCATATAGTTTCTATGAAGATTCATAATCCAAGCAAATAAATCTATAATGTTATATATTTTATACATTTTTGTGTCTCGGATCGAATAAAGAAAATGCACAACTATCCATGAATGTTTCATTTACCTTAACACTTAAACGCCAATACTAAAATTTGTCAATTTTGAAATTCACAAAAAAAAACTTTTTGGTAATTTATATATTTTAACCCTTTCCGGTCCCCCAAGCATAAAAAAAAATAATCTAGGTAGACAGTTACATTTCAATTGGAAAAATCTTTTGTCCTCTGCTCCACATACTGTTGTAATAGATACGAGTAACAAAAATGTAAGGAATTTAAATAAATAATACTAATGATGAAAAATATGTCAAATAACATCCGATATGGGACCTAAGAGGAAAAAATCAAAGTCGAATGAGATTCGACATTGGACCAGTAAGGGTTCATACCCGACTATGGTAAAATGTACGACAATAAGAAAAACTCCCATTTTACCATTTAAAAATAAGTGCAACATGTTTTCTAGATTTTTGGTAATAGTCCAACGACCAAAGTAAAAAATGTTGAACAATAAAAGATGTGGAATAAAAAGCAATATTTGTAACATTAATTTATTAAGCAGTCAAAGAAGAATAATATATTATAATAAACTGAAATAATAAAACAATACTTTGTAACAACGTAACTTAGTCGATAACAAATTGGACAAATTAATATCTTGCGCAAAATAAAAAGACCCAAAGTCTCCGTTTTCAGCATCCACCCGGTAATTCGTTACACAAGTCCGGACGAGCGTCGTCACTCGCGACCCAGTCACCTGAGCTCTCCCCGAGGTTTGTCATGAAGTAGTCCCTGCACTAGACAGTACGCTTCCCGGACATCACCTCTTCCTGGTTCCCTTGACGAAGCAGTGCTTCCATCTAGCGCAGAACTCCTGGATGCACTCAACGGTGACGCCGGCAGTCTGGGCCAGTCCGGAGTAACTAAAGTCCTTCTGCTCCGCGTATGTGGAATGCTCGTACCCCGTCAACAGAACAACCACGATATTATCCTTCTTACCCTCATCCTCAACATTCTCCCGGACATCTCCAGACCCGTTGAAATGGCCATTGACCCCCTCAGATGTCTCCTTGGACAGAAAGAAGTGACAGAACTCGATGATTTGTATGAAGTTTTGCACGTCGCGATGCATTTTTTTAGGATACTTGACGCACGGGAGGGGGGCGGTTTCCGAAGGGCGTTGGGTGCGGATGAAGCGAGACCCGTTGCGCAGCTGCAGCTCCAGCCAGCGGATGGCGCTCCTAGCTGCCGCAGACTCTTTCTTCAGGGCGTCCATAGTCTGCAAAACTGAAATTAAAAATAACATGAGCATATTTACCATGTCCGCCTCCGTAGTGTAATGGTCAGCACGCTTGGCTACCGTTCTGGAGGTCCCGGGTTCGATTCCCAGGGGGGGAACAAATAAATATAGGTGATTTTTGCACTCAAATATTTATTCAATATTACCCTGGACTGGTACCTGAAGTGGAGGGCTGATCACCTTTCCTTCATGTGTTAACGATCAAGATAACACTGCGTTTACATGATTCAGTGCCTTATGCACCATTGGGGTGCGGGTTAGGGTTTTTAAAAAAAAAATTGCATTAATAGACATCCGACGGGAACGGTATTGCCACCTGTTCAGTCAATTGATGCTTAAGGACGGGAAGGGTATTTATACCTTCTGCGCCGGCCTCATTTCAAAGGCGGAAAAGAAGGAATTATGCAATATTTTAATATAAATATAATATACCAATGTCTTTGTTAAGGTCTTCACTATATGTACATAATTCGCTCACTCCTTTCAAGAACGTCATAAATAAAAAATCGTCAATTTTCAGTTGTGCATGTTTTCGGAATGCCCAGAAAATGTACTATATCCCAGCAAAAGCGACATATTTTTAACTTAATCTTAATGTTAACTTAACTTAATTTACCAAGTAAAGCCTAAATATAAAATGGATAGACCACAAACTTACTGCCGAATCAATTAATAGTTATTTTTTCATTCATAATTTCATGTTGAATCTCAGGTGATTTTTTTTCTTTCATTTTTCCAGTCATTTTCAGATTATCTAAGTGTTGGGACCAAAATATTGTAAAATTTAAAAAATTCTGTTGTTCAGGATAAAAAACCTTCACTATTAGTTTTACGTGCGAATGAATTAATAGTTATTTATTGTAACTGCAGACAGTTGGTAGAATTCCATATTGAATTGTTGGGTAATATATCCAAAATAAAACAAGGTTTGATGGATAGAATTCTACATTTATTTATGTATATGTTAATACGTGACGTGTTTCGTCTTCTTAGGACATTATCAAACACTAGTGTTTTATTTTGGATATATTACCCAACAATTCGAATTTATAGCGTCATAAAATATTACCTATAGTGGGTATTAGGACGATGACCTTCCTGGAGGCCACCAGCTGCTTGACGAAGAAGGTCTGCTGGCAGAGAGCCTCTGTGTCCAGCACCAGGTAGGCCGGCAGCTGCGGCTTCCTCTTGGCGCTGACCTCGCTCTCCAGCGCGCGCACCTGCTCCGACAGCCACAGGCGGCCCAGGCTCTTCATCAGGGAGCCTCCCGACGCGTTCTGCTTCGCCGACACCTCTTCAGACACCGACTTTGGCTTGTAGGTTTTCTGGAAAGGGGATAAACAATACAGTTAATAGGAAGAAAGACCACATTGTATGTATGTGGCTACTTGGCTGTTCTCTTATCAACTGATGTAATCTCTACACTAGAGGTAAAAAAATTTAAAAACATTTATTTAATTTGGCGACATCTTTCCATATCTTAACACATTGTCGTTGGGACACGGCATTTGCCGTTTTTCGCAGACTGTCAGTTAACTGTGGGACACGGCAAATACCGTTTTTGTCGACTGTCGGTTATCGGCGGGAAACGGCATATACGGGTTTGTTATCAGCGTAAAATAAAACGTGTTGAAGGGTAATCTGCTACCTGGGTGCTAGGCGACAGTCTGTCGACGTTATTTGAGATGCCTTGTCCAGATTGGCTAGTGTGCCGCTGGTAAAGGCGTCACCAGAAATCTAGAGTTTATATGCGATCTCAATCTCCAGTTTAGTTTGAGTCATTTCACGTATTGGACTATTTTTCATACCGCTCGCACAGTTTTGTTTACTGTTTGGAATTTTAATCTTTGAATACATTAGCATTGTATAGGGAATGATACCTCAGAGGGGAAGATTATTTTTTAAGAGTTTATAATGCTTTTAAAATTGTGAAATACCCATGACATTTCACATAAAACAAAGTTTGTGTGATGTCATTGTAATGACACTGTCACAGAAAACCCATGAAATAAAACATGGATAATTTTTATATAAATCATGTTTACTGGTTCAAATATTTTTTTTGAAATCTGGTGCTTGTAGCATTGACTATGATATAAAAAAAAAATTATTGAAACATTTTTACTCCCAGAAAACAGTTTTGTCCGCAGAAACTCACTCCCGGATAGGCTTATCTCACTACTACAAATAGAGAATATTTCCAAAAAATCGGCTTTCGTTTATTGCTCATGAAAATTTAAGCAAATACATATGTATTTAGTTTCATAGCATCAGCCTCAAAGATCTTAATAATGATTAATTAAATATCAATTCAACAGGCTTCATATTTTTATGTATTCAGGTAGGATACAAGAACCAAATCTCTTCTTCTCAGAAATGAAGACTTTACGATGCATAACCAGAAACACATTAACTCTTACCACTCTGTAGGCCAGACATTCTGGCCCGTATGATTCTAGTAGGCAGCTCCGTGGGTCACAATGTCTGGCCCACAGCAGGTATAACTTTAATCACTGATTTCTCTATCACCCAAGTATATTTTACCAAAAAATATTTCAGATAAATACAGTTAATCTTATTCTCAATATTATTAATATTTAAAGCATTTACTTTGTGGTTAGTCATTTTTACTTATTTATTTTTTTACAAAAATGTTAATAAAATTAGTATATAACCACTCACCGAGATTTTTACGTCTACCGGTTTCGAGACGTACCCGTCTCTTCGTCAGGACAATCACTAACACAGCATGCAAACAATACTACCCTTCACCACCATAGCACCATTTACACACTCAAAACTACACAAATTGTCTAACACATGCGATTTTTGGTCGACCCGAAGACCAGTGCATGTTGGTCTTCGGGTCGACCAAAAATCGCATGTGTTAGACAATTTGTGTAGTTTTGAGTGTGTAAATGGTGCTATGGTGGTGAAGGGTAGTATTGTTTGCATGCTGTGTTAGTGATTGTCCTGACGAAGAGACGGGTACGTCTCGAAACCGGTAGACGTAAAAATCTCGGTGAGTGGTTATATACTAATTTTATTAACATTTTTGTAAAAAAATAAATAAGTACAGTTAATCTTAATTAACATGGTCATACGAATTGCCAGACAGAGTGTCCCAAAATTAGGGAACCAAAATATTTATTTTAATGGTAGAAAACCGTCGCATTTTTGATGAGTGGAAAGGGTTAAGAGACTAAATAAGGAACACGGAAATTGGGAAAACCTGTAGTACGACGGATATAGTCAGATGGGGAAGGCAGCAAAGACTAACTAACTAACCATCACGCCGCTTCTCCGTAGGGGTAGGCAGAGAGAATAGAACGCCACACCACTCTGTCTTTGCAAACATTCTTCGCCTCTTCCACGTTCATGCATCTCCTCATACATACCCGCCGATTGTTACGACTCCTAACCTGACCACTTTCATGTATTTGGTATACCTGATCGTGCCATGTTTTTCTCGGTCTTCCTCTGCTTCTTTTCCCAATTACATTCGCCTCATAAATTTGTTTTACCGTTCTTTCCTCACTCATTCGTTCTGCATGTCCAAACCATCTCAACATACCTTTCTTAATTTTATCGATAATGCTTATCTCACCTTTGCATTCCTTCCTTATTTCACTATTCGAACATCTATCATACATCGTTCTGTCGCACATTCTTCTGAGAGATCGCATTTCGACTGCATTCAGGCAGCAAAGACGATTCTAGAATGCACATGTCACATGCGAGTGCAGAAAATAGACTGGCTTAAATTCCTCTTTAAGAGAACCCAGACGGAAAAAGACCACCTGGAAGACCTCCAAAGCGATGGCGTGACAGCTGGCAGTCCAGGTAAGAAGAGACAGATAATGGAACAGACAGATCCGAGGATCTATAAAAAGGAAGAAGACGAAGCAGGGTAGGATACGTGTACGGGGTTCCAAGCATAAATGAATAACTGACCTGATTTTTAAAGTGATGACTGTCTTTTGTGAATTTCCCGTGTTTCTTAAAGTTAGGGTTTTTCTTGCTGGATGGCTTCTTCAATAAATACAGCTTCAATCTCTTATTGTAAACAATTCCTACGTTCAACTTGACTATGAAAATTCCAAAATCTAAGAACTTCAGAAGGCGGATAGCGTTTGCTTCGTTGGTGGGCAGATCGGCATTCTGATTGCCCCATTCCAAACCCTCTACGCCTTTCTCCAATATCTCTAGGTTCCGCACCTCGTAGTCTTCCACTAGCGGGATCTTTCTGTATGTGTACTTGTAGGCGTAGAATAGTTCGTGGAAGGGTTTCAAGCAAGGGTGGTACTGGTTAGCGGTGGAGTAGTGGTTCTTGAGCAGTTTGGGGAATATTTGGCGATGGACGGTGTTGAGAATATCCACCATGGTCTGGAACATGCCTTGGCCGCTCGGGCCGCAAGAAACGATCAAATCCACTTCGTCGTGAAGCCAATTCAGAAGTAAACGTAAGGCCATCAGGATATTATCATTATCTAAGAATTCTTTTAAAGCTTTCTCGTCAAACTCCTTGGTGACATTTTCATCAGCGGCAGTTTCGGGTTCTGAGGGTTTCTCTTCAGTCTCCGGAGGCGTCTTATCTTCAGGTACATTTTCGTCTTTACCGTGTAAATCGCTGTGACTAGATTCCACACTGCTTTTATCGTTTTTAGACAGAGAACCTTCTTTAGAGTCGGCTCGTTCGTCGCCCGACGTCGAGACGGAGGAATAGGAGTTCACGCTCGCCGCGTCGTCATCATCCGAAGTCGAGGAGTCATCGTCGGAATTCTTCACTTCGATATCGCTCTCGTCCGACAAGTCCTCGGATTCGATCTTATCCGAGCTGTCCAAAGAGTCCCTGCGCCTTCGTCTCCTCAATTTTTGCAATGTGGAAGACTTTTTAGATTTGGTTTTCGTACCCTTCGAAGGCAGGTCTCCGTTGAAAGCGTTCAGTTTGTCATTCTGGTCATCGGAAATAATTTCTAAAGAGACATTTTCCAAATCTCGAGCGAGATTAGCATCTAATCGGGGGTTAAGGTTGACCTTTTCTCCGATTTCTTTCACCGAGGGAAGTCGTTTGGTAGGATGGGATTCGTGGTAACCGTTCTCGATGGAACCTTTTTCCTCGGGGAACCTCTGCTTCCTCACCTTCTCTTTGTAATTCTCTATGACCTCCGAGGGGTCGGTGATCTCGAACCCTATGTCGATGAGATCACTCTGCAGCTTCTGCAAGAGCTGCGATAGCACCGCGAAAGTGAACGCTTTCAGAGGGAACAGATGGGACGAATTCTCCTTGTGGAGCTTGCGTACACAAAGCAAGATGATGATAACAAATTTGTTGATAAGTTTAGGGTTTAGGTATTCCGGGGTGATCTCGTTCTGTAGTACATATTTGGCGTATTCCTCGAAGCAGGTCGTCCGGTCGAGGGTGACGAGGGGACGGAATTGGAGACATTCCTTCAGATCGTACAGGGCTCCGGCGCACATGTCGTTGAAATCGGGAAGTTCCTTCTCGAAGAACCAGCAGTCCACCAGAGCTAGAAATTTGCAAATAAGTAGTTTTACAGATTCCTGTTGGTCGATGACGTCGGGGTTTTTGGGGGCGCTGGCTTCGAGCTGTTTGGAATTTTTATCGAAGATTCTTATTAGGTTTCCTTCGCAACCCTCGAAGGGAGATCTGCGAGACATGCAGATGATGTAGTAGCGCACGGAGTCCAGGTGGTAGTTCTTGCCGGTGTAGAGGGTGCCCAGCTGGTTGTACGGGGCGCCGGCGTCGGGGTCCAAGGCGGCCGCCTGGCTGTAGTACCGGAAGGCCATGGTCGGGTCCCACAGCTCCTCGTACTCGGTCTTGTACCGGCAGAGGTCGCCCAGGTAGATGAGGCAGGACTGCACGAAGGACTCGCCCCAGGCTCTCAGCTCCCGGGATGTATCGGGGGGGCGCTGGCCGTCGGCGCACATGTGGGGGTAGTCCAGGAGTCGGTCCGCGCGCGCGCCGAAGTCGCTCTGCGCCAGGAAGAGCAGGTGGTGGTAGTGGCCGACGCCGGCCTCGAGGTGCGCTAGCAGCAGGGGCTCGCGGGCGGCGCCGGGCGCGCGCAGACGCTTGGCCGCGGCCACCGCCTCGTAGTAGCCCTTCCTCCACAACAGTTCCTGGGCCTTCCGGCCGTACAGCAGGGGGTCGGCCAGGATGAGCTTCTGGCAGTTGTCGCGGAGCTTCTGGCGCTGCACCTCGAGGGCGGGGATGAACAGGTCCGCCACGCAGCCGGCGCGAGCCGTGCCCTCGTCCACCCTCCGGGCAGCCTCGCTGATGTACCTGTGACAGAAACCAATATCATTTAACCTTCTTAACACGTTGTCTGCGGGAAACGCTTAAAAGCGTCTTTTACATAGTGTTGGTAGAGAGAGTTCTATTTGCTTACTTTTGGTAGGGCGTGAGAGACGCCAAAAAACATTGTACAGATGGGAATTGGGTATGCGGTGTTACTTGTGATTACTATACTGAGGGTCGGGCAGCAGACTGTCCCGAGTACAATCAGGGTTGATAAAAAAAACGCCCAACAAAAATGTGGACAAAACAGACAATTTGATCGAACATAAATTGTGCAGATGGTTAGTTTGACATTTTTTAACAATACAGTTAATATTTGTCTTCTTCCTCTTCTTCGTATGTCATGTCAGCTCCCCCCGACGTTGACTATCATTTAAGAGTAACTATCCTTGTGTCGGGCAACTCCAAACAGCGCCTCGACAGTTCTGATCCCCGTCCAATCTCGTGTATTCTGGAGCCAGAAGATCTGTGTTTTGCCCACACCTCCTCGACCCTCTATTTTACCTCTTATTGCGTAAATTAATTACATTCAAAATATAGATTTACAATAATAATAGAGTACAGTTTAAATCCCTGCATATATTTTAATTGTCTTGTAATTAGCGGTGTTCCTAGTACACGTCAATCTCTTTGTAGCGAATACCGAATTAACGAAATTTCCAGTATTACGAATCTGCAATTCGTCCCCGGAAAACTTCCATATAAAATGTACTGAACGAAAATTCCATGTAGCGAAGCCGATCTCAAAATAACCAACTTTTTTTTCAAAATTTTAAAATGATGTTATAATTCATTTTAAATCATTGAGAAATCCAAAAGAAGATTTCCGATTTTTTTTATAGAAAATTAAAACCTATTTGAACTTGCTTTTTAATTCACTTTTCTTTCATTGATAATAAATTTCTTTTTTCCAATAAAGCCTCAGTTTGAAAATCATAGTTTCATTTCTGGTGTCCTGTAGTAGGTAGGTACCTATATTGGATTGATCACTGGCCGGAATATTGGGTGTAGTGTAACAGTAATGACTAATTTTAATTTTCTAATAAGAGTGGGTATAATATAGCGATAAAATAAATTTAAAATGTGTCATATTTTGCAAAAATAAATTGCCAAAGTCATCAATAAACAAATTCATTATCTCTATCACAAGGAAATATTACATGGCAATAAATTTAATGGAATTGCAAAGTTCTTGCATAAAAAAATAAGAACAATATCAGATATAGAGAATGTACAAAAGTATTGTTGTAATCACTGTGAAGGCCCGTATAGGTTATGTCAAAAGGTTAGGATGACTTCTGAGAAACTAAAAATTCCAATCCAAGAAATTATTTCTGGACTTTTCAAGCTTGTCACAGGAAGAAAAATAGTCTTTTTTTAGTTAGTTATTTATTTTTTTGTAAATGTACTAGAAAATATACAGGAATCTGCTAAGCAAAAGATAACAGAAATTGGAATGTCGAGAGTTGGGTTGAGATATTACCGATACAGCTTCCTGGTGAGAGCATTGCGCTCAGTAGCATCGCCATCCGACGTCTGATTAAGACTTTTCTTCATTTTTCAAGTCATTTTCTGGGAAACACATGTCAAGACTTCGACATTACATTGCCAACATTGTGTGGGTCGGCAATTATCAAAGAATAGGTATTCATCTCCGAAACTTTCGATACTAATATCACCGACAAGCGAAATACCATAACAATTTCGAATTACTATTGCACATGCAAATCATAAAAACATTTTACGTCAATTTCCGTCCCGAAAATTATTGTGAAACAGTCAACGACTACACGACGTGACGGGAAAATAGTATGACTCAAAAAGTGATATCGGTAAAACAGAGAACTACTTTCATTGGGCAACTGTTTTTAATCGTTAATAGATGTCTCTAGCGGCTACAATTTCTAATAAATTTCTAATAAACTAATATCTTGTTGAGAACTTTATGTAACTTTCTAATAATGAACAATCACTCCACTCTTCTTCGAAAAGAATATTTTTCTAAATATTCAAAGCATTAACAGTGTTGTCAGATTTTCAACAAAATGTTATAACCACAGTCATAACCACACACTCACTAAGATTTTTGTCTGCCTTTTTCCCTTCGTCAGGACAATCACCGCACTTATTTTTATACTTAGGTGAAATTAAATAAATATCAGAGTAAAAAATCAATTATTTTTGTGAACTTCATGGACATCGGACCCGGGACCTCCAGCATGGTAGCCAAACACGCTAACGCATCTTGGACGAATTAGTTGGTAAACGTCTCACATTTCGATCAGCTACAATAAATGCCATGGGTAAAATGATCTAACTAACTCGTGACCAGCACACTAAATTTGACGACTGTGCCTTTGCTGTTGCGGACTGATGGCATGAACTGCTCTTCCGCCAACATTGAGGGTTAGAAAAAACTAAAAACCTAATTGATCATTTTCCTTAAATTTTCCCCTTTAATGAATCATAGATTTATATTTTACAGTTTATGTAAGGAGATTTTGGGGAATTATTTTATCTACATGCCAATATTACTTTTAATTTGATTTTTTATGTGGATAGTGAAAAACATCAAGGGATTGTTCGTACGCAGGTGCAATTGCAATACGGCGCCGGCGGTTTTATTATATGTATGAAGACATTCCTTGACAAAATTCCGCAAATTACTCCTTGACAAAATTGGATGGTGAAAATCGCTTGTAAATGGAAAAAGTCAACACAACCAGCTGTATTTTTAATATAGTTCAAGGCAATGGTTATCCCTTTTTACTTATAGATACTATGTTTGAGTTTATATATACCCCACAGGAAATTCAAACTGAAAAATTTCGACAATTCATTAAATGTATTAGCATACATTTTAGTTACGGATATTATAAATAGGTTTGTTTACCTGCTTGCTTTCGTTGGTTTCAAATTCGCATAGACAAAATGTCAAAAAATCGTACCATAAAGAAACGATTAAGTATTTTAGGAATCTATATTCAAAATTCCGATATTTAAAACGGTGTAAAAACAGGGTAGCTTAATTTGGGCGATGTAAAATCGAGGTATATTTATGTCGATTCATATGAAGTTGAAAAGGGGATAGGATATTCCCGCGTAAAAAGCGGGAAAATGTAAAAAGGATATGTATAATTTATGATGTATTTTTTCCTTTCTCCACTTTCGAAAATTCAACACTCCACCCGCTGAGGACGCCTGTATCTACATATTAGATTAGGTACATATTGGTGTACATTCTACTATGGAATAAAAATGATAACACGATGTGTAATTTAAGTCTACAAACACGAATGTTTACTGACGTACGCTAGTAATGTTCTTCATCATTATTATTGATAGTGAATGTCTACATTGTACATGATTTATGTCCGCTTATGTATGTGTATTTACGATCCACTTTCGTACAGTGAGGGCCAAAATAATCGTGTAATCTATATCTCAGTTCGCGGCCGAAACAGCTGATTTGTGTCTACGAGCCGAAGCTTATTTTAAATACTTCTGTTGATAATGTAAGTGCCCCCAGTATAATATGTTCGTGTTTTGCGGCCGGCATATATTAAAATATTTATCAAGTGTCCCGAGT
This sequence comes from Brachycentrus maculatus, assembly GCF_059751285.1. Lineage (NCBI taxonomy): Eukaryota > Metazoa > Arthropoda > Insecta > Trichoptera > Brachycentridae > Brachycentrus > Brachycentrus maculatus. The sequence goes on along the minus strand of NW_028280900.1, from coordinate 918,601 downwards.
ACGTACTCACGAAAGTAAACCGAAAAAAACGCTTATTCAAATCTGTAGAGAGGGATGCCCTTATGCGCGCCTCGGCGCGCGAGAAAGAGAAATCGCAGACGGAGTAGTCCACGTGGACTCGAGGAACAAATTTCAAACAAAACCAACCAATAGACAGTCACTTTACTAATGTATTTCTCACCTCTTTTCGTGAAAGATAAATACGAGATTACGTGTGTAGGAGCGAGACGCCACTCCTGGGAAGAATGATTCGAAGTTGGCGCTGGAGAAAGAGACGGAGGATGATCTATACCGCGAAGAGCGCGAGTGTGACGGAGCGAGGGGATATACTCTTTCCTTGTTGCACAGGTTTATGGTGTATGGTTTTATCTCTTTTTTACATGGAACGAGGGCTCCCACCTTAATTATATAGCATTTAATGGTTACCCCGCGCCCGGCATGGCTATTGAAATTTCTTCACGGAAATGTTTTTGTTTCTTTTTTTGTCCGAGCAGTAAAAGGGACTAATAGTCCCGCCATAACTTATCCTGTTTTCCTGAGAAACTAAAATCTCGATATTTATCTCTAAATATCCAAATTTCTGAAGCTGTCCTTTTTATTTATAAAATGTCTACCTACTTAAAACCCAATCACCGTCTCGATACTCAATCACCTGCGATTTAAATTACGTATATTAAAAATGAGAAATTAGACACTTATAAAGTACCTATTTAAAACGAAGATATTTAATTAATATGGGAAGTCGGCCAAATTAAATTTTAATTTATGTTTAATGCTCAAATGCTGGAATCGAAACTCATTTAGATAACTACCCTTTTCTACCTATTTCTCCTTCTTATCTCGGAGGATTCGTACACGTCAGCAGTGTATAAGTTACACAAGCTATTACGAGTGCGGGTATGCAACCCCGAGTGCCCTAGCTTTTACTGCTGTTCTCTTTTTCCTATCTCCTATTTCTTCCCTGTGCTTCTTCACTTCCGTCACCTTTATTTCACTCTTAGATCCAATAATCTCAACCGCAGCACTGACAATATTGCCTACATATAATTGACAATTAAGTTGACTCCACTTCGACTAGATTCATTGCCCTATGCACGATTTGGAAGAGGATAGGGTTTATAAAAAAAAATTAATGTATTTAGAGGGGAGTATTTTTTATGCCATTCTACCCTACTGGGTTTTTACTTTGTACAATTATCCACAAGGTCCCTAGTGACATTATTGACTATCTTTATTTAATTTACAAAAAAGATAACACTGCACCACTCTCGTGCATAATTAGGTAATATGGGTTTAAAAATAGAGAGAGAGAGAGAGTGAGAGAGAGAGAGAGAGAAGGGCTCTCTATCTTGCTTCTCAGAAAGTAATTAATAAATTAAACGCCTTTGTATTTTTGCTATCGAATTTGTTTTATTTTTATTTTTATAAATGTTTTGATAAATTACTTGCAAGTCTTTAAGTTTAAGTCGTATATTTTGTAAAATCTACATCACATATATTTTATTTCAATAAAAAATAGTTAAGGTTACGATAGATTATTTAATTTTACTATTAATAATAACAATTTAGGATAATTTATACAGCGCAATTTTCGTAAAATACTACCTCAATAATACCTAATATTATACTATCTTTCCTAAGAAATCGGTAAAATTCCTCATTTTGATGGGGAATTTAAATTAATTTTGGCTAAATGGGTAAAATTTTAATTCTAATGTTATACACATTTGATGCGTAATGCTTTTAAATCAATTAGGATATTGTGTTCATAAAAGTACTCAAGTAAAAATGGTTGTAGGTATGATTTTCTATGTTTCTATAGGTAGGTACCTACTACACCAGTTTTTTTTTTTAAATTTTTAACCTTGTTCGATATTTCTCAGTTAAAAATATACCGAATTAATTTTGCGGATTCACAATTTTACTATTTATATTGTAATTAAAGATTATATTTGTTTAATCAAATTAAACATTGAGTATGTAAATATTATAATGTATTATACAAGTAATAAGAAAAGAAAATTATCAAATTAATTATTAAATCCACAGCTTAAATACTCGTTATCTTTACTAAATCACTTTAACGCCACAAGGCAAAAATTGATAGGAAAAACAGATAATTAAATACGCAGGTACCCATTTCCCCTCATTATTTAGTCAGGTACCCATACTAATTTAATTATGCATAAAGTACCTACCTACACGAATTATTTTATTACTTACACATGGTGCTATATACAATTGGTACAAACCAATATGGCGCGGCGTGGGCAGGCACTTATTGTTAATGCTCGGAATATCTATCTCATTGCATCTCGGCCATTAAAATTCACGCCGTAAATTGTAAGCCTTCCCGCCGATATCAAATATTGATACAGAATTACAAAGCGTTTATGTTTTATACCCGCTAATTACATTTTATTAATGTCTCTGTCATGGCGGGCTTTTAAAGCCGTGCCTCGGCGTCGCGTCGTGGCGTGGTATTTTAAAGGAATGGCGGGAAGTGGGTGAGATCGTATTACAAGCAAACGTCATCGGAAAACATTGTTTTTACAAAAAAAATACTTATTGATAGAACCAGATAGGTACCTACCCACAAGTACGTGCAAAATCTATGGGTGACGTGTCTGCCGAAAGCGAGGCCAGGCTCAATAGGTTTTTTCAAGGGGCCAAAAATGTCATCGGCTGGACTAACTACACAAATAAAGATGTCCACTCTTAACATATACTTAGTAAGAAGCCTGACTGTGAAACTGTCGTCGCGAAAAAATCACCTTATAATAACATAATTCAGCTTTACAGTATGTCACACAAATTTTGTACCACAAAATAGTTAAATCGGTGTTTGAAAATAATGCGGAATACATCGAAACACGTGTCACAATACATTTTAAGAAAAAGTGGTATTTACTAAGTAAAACTTAAATTAAAAATTAATTAATGAAATACATTAGTTTTCTTTATTATATTTAGATTTTTTATTGGTCCTAATTTTTAGATACGTTTTTATCCTTTTTTTGCTATTGACATTGGTTGCCCCTACCCCCCAATAAAAATCCGACGTCTGGCGGGTATCGAATCCGAAACCTTACCTAGATACCGCTACAACTGTAAACGTAGACTACCCACATAAACAGGTACGTGTAACATAAATCAATAAATTTATTGCCAAGTATTGTAATTGTAAAAGTAAGTACCTATTCAGCATATAAACACGGTGCTATTATTTTTTATCCATTCAGTCCGCTGGCAACATTACGCCCGTTCATATTTTCCCAAAAATAAGTTAATGCGGACTTTTTAAAATTGGAACACGCGTAATGGCGGGAACCACAGACAAGAGATTCGCTGTTTGTTTTTTTTTCGCTCGACATATGGGTGTCGGTCGTGTTAATAACCGGCCAGTAGCATTGCCGAGGATTTCCGCTACTAAAGTGCTTCGAGGGTAATTGCTTCCCTCTCGTATCAAACATAAGGGTATTCTACCTTTTTTATTTCATCGTGCGTTCGGTTTATTTATGGGTTATCGATATGACAGATGGCTTTCTTGCGCGAATTTTTGACATTTTTTAATCTAAAAGATCCTTCGCTTGATTTATCACTTTATTTATAGGGTGTCTGCTGCCTCTTTTTACCGTTTGAAGCCAAACCTGTCTGTTTAAATTTTAGGAACCCTTATTTCGAAGGTAGTTCGAAAAGGTTGGACATTATAATAAGATATTAAGTATTTTTTTAGAAAAGTAATAACTCATCTTTTTTATGTTTTTAAGTTTTTAATTTTATTTAAAAAAAATTGTTTTCTGAGAGTCAAGTATTTTTTTTTTGTATTTTATATCAAGTTTTTTGTATTTTGTATTAACTAATTCTACTTAGAAACCTATACCCTTATACCCTGTACTATTTATTTTGTATACCCACACACAGGCCATGCCTTTGTGAGATCTTTTTTTGTATTCATTTTTATATTTTATTAATATTTTTTGTATTTGAATTTACAATATGTAATGCAAAAGAATTTAAAATAAAGAAAAAAATAGTGAAATATGTAAAATAAATCTTATGTTTTTTTAGAAACACTATTAAAAAAATCTGTAAATTCCAGATAGAAAAGAATCGCCCTACTGTTCTGATTTGCGTTTAATTATATTTACGTGAAATGTTTGTTTTAATATAAATATTTTTATTAAATTTAAGCGAAAAAATCCGCGAAATTAGAATTTTAAGACCTAGAAAAAGTGGATACATTTAATAAATTTTATTGTCTATATATTTTATGATACATACATATATTATGCAGTATTTTTTAAAAACGAGTTACCTCTCTAATAGAGCTTACTGCTCGTGTCTAGAGAGGGAGTTCGTTTTACAAATTTTATTTCTTTTTATAAATTTACGTTTTATTTTATTTACTTATAATTCATTAGATAGAGTAATAATTATAAGTTAAAATTAACCCATTGGTATATAATTAAGTAATTATACAAGAGAGAGTCTTAGAAAAAAAAATAATGAAAAAATAAGAATGAAGAGTAATTATTAACCCTTATCATTCGAGAGGCGCCGCTACAGCGCCACATAAAACATTAATTCCGCTCGTTAGGCGCCTTAGAGGCGCCATGAACAATTGTCATACATTTTATTGTTTACAAAATCCAAGGATGCACTTACAGGTTTCTTCATGTTTACTTGTTTCTTCATATATTTGTAAACATAAATAATCGTACTTATTTGCTACCTATCCAAAAAAAATCTAATTTTCTGAGAATATCTTTGTTTTTTCTCATATGTTTGCTAAAAAAATCCTCGGGTTGCTGAAGACCTATCTGATTTTTTTCTTGAGTGATAAGGGTTAAATAGTGCAAAATCAAGTAACACTACGTTACGATTATTCTAATGATTCCTTTAAACTTTTAATTTTAAATTTTAAATATCTAAATGTTTATTTAATTTTCTCAATGTTATTATTATTTAAAGCATTTACTTTGTGGTTAGTCATTTTTACTTTTTTTTTCAAAAATTATAATATTAGTATATAACCACTCACCGAGATTTTTATGTCTACCGGACAATCACTACCACGGTAGTAGTGATTGTCCTGACGAAGAGACGGGTTCGTCTCGAAACCGGTAGACATAAAAATCTCAGTGAGTGGTTATATACTAATATTATTAACATTTTTGAAAAAATAAATAAATTTGTAAGTATATATAATTAGTTAATTGCGTTGACACGCGGTTTTTCTACTGTCTGCCCTAATTAAAAGCGCCCTGGCGTCAACAATGAATGTGTAAATACAGCCTTACGAAATGAATGAAGTATTTTAAGAAGTAGAGAATGATTAGGACCAAAAGAGTGATAACAAAAGCTAAAACGAGGCCGAGGAATGTTCACGAATCACGATTTACTAACAACTGATGTTCGTGCACATGATAATGATGATGGAAAGAATTCATCTCCGGCAATTTGTTGCATTTACAGTGCCTGCGTCTGTCTGTCTATCCGCCTCCTTTTCATTCGTACTTAATGAGGCATGGTCACAGTGTGGTATTAATGCTGCGAGAAATAATACCATATGAGTTAACACGCTCGAATGTGAGAATCGGAGCCAACCAGCGCCGGATCTAACGGGATCTACCCTAAAACATTTTGAGTGTGTCCAAATACTTGTTCGCAAATCTCCAATTAGGAATTATTTTTTATATTACTTTTTGACACACAAATAAAAGAGTTTCTGCTCAATAAAAAGCTTCTTTCATCTTCACATAGATGTCTCTATGTCTCTAGTGAAATTATAGTGAATTCAAGCACTATGTTTTGAATTTGAATTATAACTATATATATACATATATATATATATATATATATATATATATATATATATATATATATATATATATATATATATATATATATATATATATATATATATATATATATATATACATATATATATATATAAATATATATATATATATATATATATATATATATATATATATATATATATATATATATATATATATATATATATATATATGTATATATATATATATATATATATATATATATATATATATATATATATATATATATATATATATATATATATTTATATATATATATATAAATATATATATATATATATATATATATATATATATATATATATATATATATATATATATATATATATATATATATATATAAATATGTATATGTCTATATAATATATATACATAAATATTGACGTTCCAAGAATTTAGGTAGTGTGGTTCTCAATCATGGGCCCATGTAATATGTTTTATGTATTTAATTTATTGTATTTATGTACATATGTAATATGTATTTTAAGTAATTATTTACAACAAACACAGGATTTTTCCAGAAACGTCTTCTTTCTCTTCCCCACCGCACAACATCTTCAATATCGCAGATTATTCTTATTTCAGAGAGTATTTTTTATTATTTTTAATTATTATGTTTTTTGGATAATTTTAAAACAGGATTTACACCTTCCCCTCCCCCACCTCCTTTCCCCAATACCCGCGAGCCACTTGTTAAAGAATTGGCAGGCCACCCCTGCTTACCACTACTTCCTTTTGTCCGAATACCAGGTAAACTAATGCTGGATAAAGTTTGACGAATAGCGGACGTACGGATAAAGAGAACCCATAGATAAATAAAAATCTTCTCTTCTAAACCCTAATCCGCACCCAATGGTGCATAGGGCACTGCATCATATAAACGCGTGTTGACTCATGAAGGAAAGGTGATCAGCCCTCCGCTTCAGGTACCAGTCTAGAGTACAGTAGTATTAAATAAATATTATAGTGTAAAATCACTAATATTTATTTTTACCTCGGGACCTCCAGCATGGTAGCTAAACACGCTAACCATTGCACCACGGAGGCGGACAAAACAAACATCTAGAGTTCATTTATCGTACCTACGCTATTTTACATCGAACATTCGGCAGCATTCAACAAGCTCGCATGAATAGCGTCCTATATAAAATGCAAAATATCATCCCGATTTTGATATTCTGTAACGGAATACTTGATGAGTATTCCGCATTGTTGGTTTGTCGGGAATATTGAGGATCACTTGGACAGCCCTGGATGGCGGTCGCTTGTGTAGATAATCCGACTCGGACCGCGAATTGCGGTTGGAAACACGGCTGCCATACTGCGGCCAGGTGCTCTCAACCATAATGAGAGCAATTCCAACATTTTTGTCCAGTACTTGTGTACCTATTAACTTCATATTACATATAAATATATACGCAATGCCTTCTCTATTCGAAAACCCCGTGCTGTCCTGAATTTTAATACCTTACCTACTGTGATGCTTATTTAGCTGACATATTTTATACTAGTATGTGGAGGTCCTCACCAAAAAGTTATAATAATATAAAACCCTTATCCGCACCCCAATGGTGCATAGGGCACTGCGTCATATAAACGCAGTGTTATCTTGATCGTTTACACATGAAGGAAAGGTGATCAGCCCTCCGCTTCAGGTACCAATCCAGGGTAATATTGAATAAATATGACAGTGAAAAAATCACTTATATTTATTTTACCCTCCTTGAGAATCGAACCCGGGAACCTCCAGAACGGTAGCCGAACGTGCTGACCATTACACTACGGAGGCGGACCAAAAAGTTACATTTCCAATATTGCACAAAAAATCATTTAAATGCAAATCTGTTCTGTTTACTGTATTCTATTGAAATCTTAATTAAAGTTGCGACAAAGCGTGACCAATACTGTGTTAAACCAATATGAAATCATTAGATCGCACCAAAACGTAACAATTTTACAAGCTAGAATTCCTGATTACTTAAAATAATTTATAATGGAAATGTAACGTTTTGGTGAGGACCTCCACATATCGCTACTCAACAACGTCATATATCAAAAATCGTCAATTTTCAGTTGTGCATGTTTTCGGAATGCCCAGAAAACGTACTTTAACCCAGCAAAAGCGGAATATTTTTAACTTAATAACATATTTACCCGATACAGGGCAGAAAGTGTTGTTTTTGCATTTTGAAGAAAATGTATTATAAAAAAATAAATATACTAAATATTTTAAAATAAATATACTAATGGAGAAAAAAACATTCAGGTTTTACGTAAAAATAACTGTTGCACAGTAAAAAGTTCAATAAGTGGCTTGATATTTATTTTTAATACAATTTATTATATTTTTAAACTTTAAAAACGATATCCTGAAAAATCATGTTTTTTGATATATGACGCTGTTGAAAGGAGTGAGCGGTATGTTTGTACATAATTAAAGAAAAGACTTTTACTTACTAGATCGGTTCCGACAGCTGCTATGGATAAAGTGATCTTGGTTCTCCGTCTTATTCCTCATTCCTGAGGGTTGTGTTCCTTGTGGAAGCAATGACTCTTCTCCAGTTAGCCCTTGACTGCGATGCACGTAGAGCTCCAACCACCGAGGTGTCTGCTGCTGCTTTAACTTGACCAGAATCTTCTTCTCCCTCTCTTCCCCTCCAGGCTACCGATCACAACCAGTCGTTCCAAGCTATCCTCATTGCCACGCGCAACGTGTCCAAAGAACAGAAGAATCCGTCGTGTACAGATCATTGACCAGAGTCAAGCCATCCATGTGTAACTCCTGACGAATGGACTCGTTGGTGCGTCTAGCTGTCCATGGAATTCGGAGCATGCGCCTCTAACACCACATTTCGAAAGCGTCAAAGTGATCTTACCAGCTAGCACCCATCGCACTAAAATTGGCCTATGCTGTTGTGGGTCCGATGGCATGGAATACTCTTCCATCAGCAGTTAAAGACAGTGAGAGTGAGATGATTTAAAAAATAATAAATACGTATTTGTTTCCTAAATCATTTCCATATTTTCTTTTCCTCAATTTAGTCACAGTGAAGCGCCCTTGAGGTAGTATTTTACGAAAATGGCGCTGTGCAAATTTTCCTTAATTGTTTTTATTATATTGCGTCATGACATGAAATTCACGATGTGTAATATCAACCTTCTCAAAATGTGACAATAATAAAGTATCATGACGGTGGTTGCCATACTAACTTTGTACCGTCAATAGTTCATGTAGAAATTTTCGTGTCACTAGTAATTTGAACTTAATTTTAACTGTGAAACACGTGTGAAAAATTTATACATCAAGTAAGTACCCGTGTTCATTGTCTATATAAATAAACCTGTTAATATGTTACCGTTCAAAATACTAAATCGCCTAAAGTTATTCACCGATTAGTTTCAAATTTTGATGCAACTTTATATTCGAATTAATTTTAAAATGACATCCGCAACAACCTTTCTTGTTCATCTTCTTCAAAGCATTATCCGCACCCCAATGGTGCATAGGGAACTGCGTCATATGAACGTAATGTTTACTTGATCATGAACACATGAAGGAAATGTGATCAGCCCTCCGCTTCTGGTACCAGTCCAGGATAATATTGAATCAATATTAAAGTGAAAAAATCACTTATATTTATTTGATCCCTCCCCCCTGGGAATCGAACCCGGGTACTGACCATTACACTACGGAGGTGGACAATATCTACACTAATGCAATTCATACCCTGAGTAGAATCGTTAAAATCGTACATAGCACATACAAAGGTATTAACCATTATTTGCTCTAACAAGGTGTAAACTGCTCACGAATAAGTCAATATTTTAATTCAAACCGCTTTATAATGATAATTTTTCAAACGCTCTCGATTCGTTCACAAATAAAGGTGAGTTGTTCTTGACTACCGGATCTTAATAATCCGTTCACATACATTTATTGAGTGATCAGATCTCGACATTGAGTGAACCTCGTTCACGAACGCTGATCCGTCACTGGCTTATTGATTCACCGATTCAGTATTTCATCGAATTAGATTTTTCATTGTTGTCGTTGGCACGATTCATTAAAAATAATGGAGAAAATTTCTCTTCATCTACATCTGAACATAGATGAAGAAGAATATAGAAGTCTGGGTATTTACAGGGCTTACGACCGTCACAGTCTGGTATAAGTGATCACTTTACACGTGTAACATTCACCAATTCTACCCATGATTGACAACCACACTACTAAATTTTCGGAGTCCCTAGATATATTTATCAAACTGGTGAAAAAGTTCGCATGAATTCACTACCGATATCAATGTTGGAATAATTCAGTAAAAACTCTTTCTATCTGTAAGCCCAGACTTTCAGATTCTTCTTCATCTATGTTGAGATGTCAAAAAATGTATAAAATAACTCCAAAACGGAGATTATCCAGATTTGTGAACAAGTATTTGGACACACTCAAAATATTGTACATGATAGCGAAATTTTTAGTTTCATCACCTTTCCACTATTCAATTGAACCGGTTTTAGTGAACGAACTATTTAAGTATACCGATCTACAAATAGTTCTGAACAAACGGATCTTATTCACTCCGATGGCAACAAAATCGGAAATAATGACGCTACATTTGGAAGTTAGGAGCTTCATATAAAAAAAAAATAATTTATTTTTTAAAAAATAGAGAGTGATTTATTTAAAAAATAGAGAGTGAATGCTGGGAACAGAGTGAATGGTGCACTAAAATCAGTTTTAGCAAATAAAAATCTATCAGCGGAAGCTAAACTGGCAGTACACAATGGAGTTCTGGTTCCAACCCTTATGTATGGAAGCGAAGCGTGGAGTTGGCAAAAGAAGGATGAAAGCAGACTGAATGCAGTCGAAATGCGATCGCTCAGGCGAATGTGTGGCAAAACGATGTTTGATAGATGTTCGAATGATGAAATAAGGAAAGAATGTAAGGCTGAGATAAGCATTATCGATAAAATTAAGAAAGGTGTGTTGAGATGGTTTGGACATGTGGAGCGTATGAGTGAAGAAAGAACGGTTAAACAAATTTATGAGGCGAATGTAGTTGGAAAAAGAAGCAGAGGACGACCGTGGAAAACTTGGCACAATCAGGTATGTCAAATACTTGAAAGCGGCCGGGTCAGGAGTCGTAATAATCGTCGGGTATGTATGAGGAGATGCATGAATGTAGAAGAGGCAAAGAATGTTTGCAAAGACAGAGTAGTGTGGCGTTCGATTCTCTCTGCCTACCCCTGCGGGGAAGCGGCGTGATGGTTAGTTAGTTAGTTAGTTAGAATTTATTTATTTTTCTTGGTCGTCCCAAAAGGCATCAAGGCATAATCATAAATATTATTCTAAAAAGTTTGATAACCACTGTGTGACATGTTAGACGGTGTTGTTACTGAAAATTTTCATATATTTGTATTCAAAGCACTAGGTACCTACATACTATATCCTATTACATACTGATTTGGCAACAACTTTGTGGAAATTACAATGATTCAAATATAAAAGAAACATCTCAAGTTTTCGAAATTAGTCGTGTTTACATTAATAATCTCAAAAAAGTGGTATTATACCAGTGTTTTATTTTTATATTTAAATGCTATTTCTTCATACGTCTCTCTTTGTTTGCTAAATTATTTACGTTTTTCTTCCATATAATAACATTAAAAAAACTGCAAATGTTTTGAATATTGAAAGTATTAACATTGTGGATCGTATTGATATATTATTTCGAGAAATAAAAATACTTTGTGTTTTGATCCACTCACATTTTTATTAACCAACTAGTTTCGGCAACAACCTGTTGCCCTCTTCAGGGTTTAATTTAAATTAAACCCTGAAGAGGGCAACAGGTTGTTGCCGAAGCTAGTTGGTTAATAAAAATGTGAGTGGATCAAAACACAAAGTATTTTTATTTCTCGAAATAATATTCTCGAATTGTTGTGAGTGGTGTGGCGTTTTATTATCTCTGCCTACTACTGCGGGGGAAGCAGCGTAATCGTTATTTGGTTACTTAATTTTCTTAAAATCTATGTTACATTTAACGTTTCTCAGTATTTTATCTTAAAACACGGTTTTTGTATTGAAAAATCAGTTTTTCTTCGAAATGGTTTTGAAAAGAAACAGAGTCATTGAAAGGTAGGGCATTGAAACGATAAAAATATTTTTTAACACATGTTTTTCTTGAAATCGGCACTATATAAATTGCACAGTGCATCCAACGATTCAGCTTCTTCTTCTTCGCTAACTCCACTGCTGGACATAAGCCTCTTCCATATCTTTCCATTCCCTTCGGTTTGTTGCTCTTTGCAGCCAGTTTCTATCCCCCACAGCGGCTACATCGTCGGACCATCTTTTTTGAGGTCTTCCGACGCCTCTTTTATTCACCCAAGGTCTCCAACCTGTAATTTTTGGGGTCCATCTTGAACAATGGGCAATAATTATAGCGCCTCATCTGACCTTCTCCACTCGTGCATTAAAAGACTCCTACCCCCCAAATATATATTTATTGTTATTTTATTATTATTAGTGACCTCCTTTTCTAAATTCCCAAAATTGGTCGAATTTCCACCCCACCCACCGTTGGAGATGCGCCGTTAGGTCCACCGCACACCGCACACCGCACTGACCGCGCGAATTCACCAACTCGCGTGGACTGGGGATGCTGGATGGTCAATAATAAATTAACTCAGCCGGGTAGGTTAGCCCCGATACTCGGTACTACCCACCTGCACGACTACACCTAGTGAGACAATACATCCATCTACACATGCATACCTACGTAGCTGCTTGTCCAGCGCTTATCTGAATCAAGGGCTCTCAAACTCTTGTGCTACTGTTAAGGACACTTTTTAATTTAAAGGCAAAGATCTCAAATGTACAAATTCAGAAAGTGACGTGTCTCCGGGCACATTTTTTTAAGAATATATCGCAGTCGTACAGGAGAAAGTGACCAACTCACAAAACGTAAAATGTTCGAGAGGGCCTTTTAAGTCACTTTTGCTTGGCAAGAAAATAAACATCAATGCAGTTAGTCATTTTTAAAAAGTCAATATATTATACTTTCATGTTTAAAATCCTTGGCGATTTTTTTCAGCGCAACATTAAGCTAGTAACATATCAAATAGTCAATGATTACGTTTTTGTAAAAAATGCGCTTGGTCACTTTCTTCTGTGTGAGTACGATATATGTAAATCATTAAAACAATTTTTATATTTATTTTAGTTTTTCAAAACATATTACATACATTAGTCATATATACATATACTATTCCCGATGAGTAATTTCTATTTTTCATTTGGGACATGGGATTAAGGTTAACAAGACTGGAAAGAACACAAATAATAAAGTAACAAAAAAAGATTTTTTAAAAATAACTAATACTAATACTAATGCGTCCGCCTCCTTAGTTTAATGGTCAGCACGCTCGGCTACCGTTCTGCAGGTCCCGGGTTCGATTCCCAGGGGGGGGGGTCAAATAAATATAAGTAATTTTTTCACTGTAATATTTATTCAATATTATCCTGGACTGGTACCTAAGGCGGAGGGCTTATCACCTTTCCTTCATGTGTAAACGATCAAGATAACACTGCGTTTATATGAAGCAGTGCCCTATGCACGTTGGGGTGCGGATAAGGGTTTTATTTATTAATACTAATGCATGCCAAAATATAAAAACAATAAATAGGCATAAGAGGCATATTTAAAAGAAATAAATGAGAAAAACATAAGGTAAGAAGCATACACGCGTTTCACATTTTGATATAAGGAAAGAATGCAAGGCATTTGTGTGCATAAAATGACCGTTCAATGTGTGTAAACATGGGCTAAAGATTACACTCGAAGCTTAAACTTCAATGGGTTCTCGTCATAAGCCGTTTCTATGTTGCTGTTTTTTTTAAGGTTTCGTTTAAGTAATGTTTTCCCTTATTGTCCGTGTAATGTGTAGTCCTATTGTCTACATAGCATGTACAAATTACGATATTTGTACATGCTTTGTACATGCTTTTATGAAATCTTGTCCGCCTCCGTAGTATAATGGTCAGCACGCTCGGCTACCGTTCTGGAAGTCCCGGGTTCGATTCCCAGGGGGGGGGGGTCAAATAAATATAAGTGATTTTTTTTTACCCCCCCCCTGGGAATTCATGCGCAAACGATCTAGATAACAATGCGTTTATATGTCGCAGTGCCCTATGCACCATTATGAAAATTTAATATTTTTTTCATAAATGACGTTGTTGAAAGAAGTGAGCGATATGTCATACATCTCATATCGCTTTTTGTTTTCGGTAGCATCTATGGTTGATTTTAAAAGCTTTTATTTGGCAGAAACCCTTTTATTTAAATGTACGATCTTTCCTAACCGGAATGTTTAATATACTGGGAGACGTCTGAGAACATAATTGTTGTTTTTTATACTGTATATAATTTGATCATATCATGTATATGCTGTTGTGTCATATTCTTCTTCATCTATGTTGAGATGTCAAAAATTTTGAAATAACTCCCAAGTATAGAAACCTGGATTTGAAAAATTACACATTAAAAAATGTTGTGAATAAAATAATCTGGTCAAATTATAAGTTGCATAAACCCAGACTTCCATATTCTTTTTTTAATTAATGTTTTACTTACCAAATACCGTATTTACTAAGTAAAACATAAATTGAAAATGGATAGATTTTACTACAAACTGACTGCCGAATCAATTAATGAATTGCATATTCTTCTTTATTTATGTTTAAATGTCAAAAATGTTGAAATAATTTGACCAGTCATTTTATTTACATTTTGGGTGTGAACAAGGATTTGGACACACCGAAAATATCGTTAATAAATCCGTTATTAAAAAAATTAAATGGTCCTTTAGAATTGAGATATAGAATAACCATCTTGTAGTTGAAGCCTACTTACTTTTGTCAATTTTCTCCGAGACGGTTATATTTAGCCTGAGACCAGCAAAACAGAATATATAATATCTCGGTGGAAGTAGAGTGTAGAGTGTAGAGTCTGTAGAGTGTAGAGTGTGGAGTGTATGGAAGATAGGAGCGGGTGAATGGAATGGGCTGATACGGATCTCGCAGCCTGAATACGTATAATGAGACTATTCAAGGCTTTCAAAGAAATGTATGGAAAAAAAATCCGCAATCTTTTCGGAGAGCTTGTCCATTTCCTAGCCGCGTTTGTCAATCCATTAAAATATTATTTTTGAAAAATTAAACGATAATTTAATGTCACATGTATTTTGACAATTTTTTTATTATTGATTTGGCGTTTAATTTGTAGAGCTCCATTTTAATTTATGTATTAATTTTTTAATTAAACACAGATTTTTTGAGTCTGCTAAGTTGTATTTTATTTAAAAACACATCAAAATTAATATTGTTCAAACGAATGTTTGAAAATGCCATTACTAGGCGAAACAATTGTCATAGTATTAATTTATGTGTTTTTTTTAAAAAATAAAATACAACTTAGTAGACTCAAAAAATATGTGTTTGATTTAAAACTTAATAAATAAATTTTGACAAAACATGGAAAATTTACAAAATAAATATATTCATATATACTTAATCAAATCAAACACAGATTTTTTTGAGTCTACCAAATTATATTTTATTGTTAAAAAATATTTAAAAAAAAAAAACAATTATTTCGTCTAGTTATGGCAATTTCAAACGAATGTGAAGATTAACTGGACTAACGATCCTTATATCGCTCACTCCTTTCAAGAACGTCATAAATCAAAAATTGTCAATTTTCAGTTGTGTATGTTTTCGGAATGCCCAGAAAATGTACTATATCCCAGCAAAAGAGGCATATTTTTAACTTAATATTTACCCGCTACAGGGCAGAAAATGTTGTTTTTGCATTTTGAAGAAAATGTATTGTTTAATTATTTTTATAAATAAATTAAACATTTTTCAAATGTAGAAAAAACCTTCAGGTTTTACCTAAAAAGATCTGTTGCACAGTAAAAAGTTTAATAAGTGGCTTCATATTTATTTTTAATACATCGTATTATATTTTTAAACTGTAAAAACGTTCTCCTGAAAAATCAAGTTTTTTGATTTATGACGTTCTTGAAAGGAGTGAGCGATATATGTAGCTATACAATTCTAGGTACTTAAGAAATAGTTTTTACATGTGCAGTAATACTTTACGAGAGACAACAACAGTTAATTAGGCATGTAAAAATGCTCAAAAAACCTGTGTTTGATTTTACAAATAATACATAAATTAAAATGGAGTTCTACAAATTAAACGCCAAATTGAAAAATAAATATATGAGTCATATCTGCTACCAGGGCAGTACGACGAAGAGGAGGTGAATCTATGAAAAGCACGTGACAAATACCCAAACCGTTCATAAATTAATATTTCTTTAACTTGAAAAGAATGTTATGCCTAGATTGCAGTGCTCCTAAGTTTTCCCAATTGTGTCCCGTTACCGGGAAAACATACAAATGAACGGCAAATATCAATCCGTTTTCATTAAAAATTTTAATAAAAGTTGTGAGACGATTGCCTGATTGCGGTTATTTAAAAAAAACGTCAATACAATAAAACTTCAAGCACTTAATTAAAATTCTGATACTCTGGTATGAACGGGTCACGTTTTCTGATATTTTAAATGAATGTATTTCAATTATTATGGGCAAGATTCGAATTGTGTGGTATATTTTAGAAGAATCTGTATAAACGTCAATTTATGCTAGAATTTAAATTGAAGATGTACCTAATAATACGAATATTTTGAAGCAATATTTTTTTCCATTTTTCTGGGTGTATTTATTGCTGAAACTGTAGCTGAAAGGTTTGAATGTTGAAGCCAGAATGAACGGGAGAGGATGTAAGGATCAAAATTTTGCTTTTCGCGATATAACAGAAAAGTTTTTGGGAAAGAACCAAAAGCTTGTCTGCGCATTTGTGGATTTGCAGAAAGCGTTTGACCGAGTTGATAGAATGAAGTTTGGAAGGTGTTATCTGAGTATGGAGTAAGCAGTAAACTCATCCAAGGCATTGCATCCTTGTACGAGGATAGCACTGCATGCATTAGGGTAAATGGTTCATTTTCATCCTGGTTTGACACCTCTAAAGGTGTCAAACAGGGATGTGTAATGTCGCCTTGACTGTTTAATCTATACATGGATAACTGCATGAAAGAGCTGAAAGATTTAAATGTTGGAGCTAGAATGAACAATTTGACTGTTTGTTGCCTGTTGTATGCTGACGATGCTGTTCTTCTTGCCGATAGCAGAGAAGACCTGCAGACGTTGGTGACAAAGGTGTATAATGTGTGCTAGGAAAGTGTTTTTTTTTATAAATGTTAGCAAATCCAAAATAATGGCTTTTGAAATAGATGAATGTAGATCTGGGTATCCAATTAATAATCCACAATTATGGTTTTTGAATGAAATGAATGTAATATTGGTAAATGGGGAGATTTTGGAACAGGTAGATGATTTCGTATATTTGGGTAGTATGTTTTCTAGGGATGGAAAGATTGATAAAGACATAGAAAGGAGAGTGAATGCTGGGAACAGAGTGAATGCTGGGAACAAAGTGAATGGTGCTCTGAAATCAGTTATAGCAAATAAAAACCTATCAGCGAAAGCTAATTTTTGCATTAAGCTTAAATTGTAAAACTAGACCTTTTGAAAGGTCAGGACTTGGGTAATGCAGTAACAGCGATTGGGACACTAAACTTACCTATATCTATTTATTATGATATTTGAATGAGGTGTTCATTGAAATATCATTCATCGGTCACCACACTGTGAATACTGTTCACTTGTGTGAATGATAAATCTATGTAGATCCTTATAATATATTCCATGAATGTTATTAACCCTAGATAACTTAACTATATTTTTAGATATATAGTAACTAAACATTCGTCAGGCGGACTACGCAATTAAAAACTTGAAAATCATCAAAAGTATTTATGCAGTCGAAATTCGATCTCTCAGAAGAATGTGCGATAAAACGATGTATGATAGATGTTCGAATAGTGAAATAAGGAAGGAATGCAAAGCTGAGATAAGCATAATAATAATAAAAATAATAAAACCCTTATCCGCACCCCAATGGTGCATAGGGCACTGCGTCATATAAACGCAGTGTTATCTTGATCGTTTACACATGAAGGAAAGGTGATCAGCCCTCCGCTTTAGGTACCAGTCCAGGGTAATATTGAATAAATATTACTGTGAAAAAAATCACTAATATTTAATTTACCCCCCCTTGGGAATCGAACCCGGGTCCTCCAGAACGGTAGCCGAGCGTGATCACCATTACACTACGGAGGCGAACTAAAGCATTATCGCGGCGGAGGAGATAAGCATTATCGATAAAATTAAGAAAGTTGTGTTGAGATGGTTTGGACATGTAGAACGAATGAGTGAGGAAAGAACGGCAAAACAAATTTACGAGGCGAATGTAATTGGAAAAAGGAGCAGAGGAAGGCCGAGAAAAACTTGGCACGATCAGGTATGCCAAATACTATGGCATTTTCAAACATTCTAGGCGAAACGATTGTCATAATATTAATTTTAATGTGTGTGTGTGTTTTAAAATAAAATACAGCTTAGTAGACTCAAAAAATCTGTGTTTGATTTAAAAATAACGCCTAAATTTAAATGGAGTTCTACAAATTAAACGCCAAATCAATAAATGTAATGATGTGTATGATGAAATAAATATAAATATATAAATATTGAATTAAATTATGATAAAATAAAATGCACATAGGGTAATTTATTGTTTTTATTTTATATATAGAACTTATCTTGAGGAAGAAGCTTTCTGCTACAAAATAAAATAAATTTTTGAACATTTCAAAGGGCGCTTCACCGTGATTCAATTATGGGGAAAAGAAAATTGAAAAGATGATTTGGTATACAAATGTTATTTTTTTCTCTCAATCTCACAGTTTCTAACTGGCGGCAACAGAGCACTCCATGCCATCGGACCCGCAATAGCAAAGGTAAGCTCACCAAATACTTACCATTGCCAACTTAGGTGTATAAGTATAATATATTATTAGATTAAAACCAATATTTTTAGCTTTTCCACTTTATTTTAATTTGACCAGCGACCGGGTTTCGTGGTTACCGACATCATCAGACTGGTCTGATGATGTCGGTAACGACGAAACCCGGTCGCTGGTCAAATCAAAATAAAGTGGAAAAGCTAAAAATAATGGTTTTAATCTAATAATATATTAAAAATACAATTCCATCACGAAGTGTCAGTGGATAATATAAATATATAAGTATATTTATATTTATATATACAAAATAAATTGTTTATGAAATCTTATCAAATACGGCATGGCCGAATGCTGCGATCTATTTCAGATCTACCCACCTCCATTGTCCGTTTATGAACTGCTCTTTTATACTTAGTTTCGTTATTTAATGACTTTATGGATAGTGCAAGCAGATTATTTTTGTTTTATTTAATTTGAGAATTTAACGAAAGAGTTACCTTAAATTATACACAAATACAAGTATTACAAAACAAGTACCTAGTACCTACCTACTCGTGTTGTTGCAATAATAAAATTCCACCATATTAATTATTTCTTAGGTCATAAGTCATGCAATCATGGATGATATGGCCGAATGACACGATCTCTTTCGTTTCTATCACCCATCATCTAATAATGGATAACTCTTACATAAAAAAATGTTATTTAACGACTCTACTTCACTAGAGACATCTATGTATTCAGATTCGGACCTCACATACAAATTTAAGGGTTTCTGGTTTTTAAAAAGCTTCCCTCATCCCAACATGGTGTTGAAAATAACGTGAAAAATAACTCCTAATTGGAAACAATCCACATTTGTGAACAAGCATTTGGACACACTTAAAATTTTGTATAAACAAGTTAATTTAAACGTGGTATTTGTTTGATGCCTTTTTTGATAATAACAAAAATATAATTGATCTTGTGGTTCTATTAATGTTTTTATGTAGTGTGTCGCTTGGCTGAAAGACGTTTTGTAATTTATGTGAGGTATTTCGAATAATTTTCAATTTATTAAGGAACTATTTGAGGTACCGTAGAACTTTGATGTGTTACTAGCCCAGTACAAAAAAGAGATTTAAATCTGTATTTGGTCTACAATAATGAACGTATCGTGACAATAAGTGTCACCTGTCAGTGAAATAATTAATTTACAACATTTTGAGTGTGTCCAAACACTCGTTCACAAAATCTGGATTATCTCCAATTACAGGAGCTATTTTCATATTATTTTTTGATATCTCATCAAAGATGAAGAAGAATATGTAATTGGAGATAATCCAGATTTTGTGAACGAGTTCAAAATGTTGTAAATAAATTATCTGGTCAAATTATAAGCTTAATAATAAAAATGAAAATGGTATTTTCTAGCGTTTCTCATGTGTGTGATTATAATCCAGGATTCGGATCTCACATACTAATATAAGAGTTTCTGCTTAGTAAAAAGCTTCTTTACATCTCACCAATAGATGTCTCTAGTGAAGTTCTAGTGATTCATGAACAAGGTTTCTAAATTGGTTCATATATATAGAACTTCCAAGAATTTGAGTAGTGTGGTTGACAATAATGGGTAGAATTGGTGAATGTTACACGTGTGTAAAGTGATCACTTAAACCAGCCTATGACGGTCGTAAGCCCCGTAAATGCCCAGACTTCCATATTCTTCTTCATCTTTGATGAGATATCAAAAAATAATATGAAATAATTAATTATTATACGTTCATTATTGTGTAGCCCAAATACAGATCTATTTTTTTTGTACTGGGATCAAGTAACACGTCAAAGTTCAAGTAGCCCCGTTCTACGGTACTATTTATCATACAAAAATGGCGCTATATAAACATCCCAAAAATTATTATAGTGAAACTTATTAAAATATAATAGCAAATTCGCGAACAAAAGGTTGTGCATAAAAGGTTTGTGTAGTAGTGGATGTCACATAAACCTGTCACAAGCTCTCCAACACATTCACGCACTAAAAAAAGAAACTTTGTGTACTGCACCCAGTTTAAAGACGGTAACGATGCATATTTTTTAAATCAAAAAGTAAAGTAGGTACATTCCCTTGAGAAATGTCGGAACTAGAAATTATACAAGAAACAAAGTGAATGCTGGATGATGGATGAATGGAAGATGCTGGGAACAGAGTGAATGGTGCCCTAAAATCAGTTTTGGCAAATAAAAATCTATCAGCGGAAGCTAAACTGGCAGTACACAATGGAGTTCTGGTTCCAACCCTTATGTATGGAAGCGAAGCATGGAGTTGGCAAAAGAAGGATGAAAGCAGACTGAATGCAGTCGAAATGCGATCCCTCAGACGAATGTGTGGCAAAACGATGTTTGATAGATGTTCGAATGATGAAATAAGGAAAGAATGTAAGGCTGAGATAAGCATTATCGATAAAATTAAGAAAGGTGTGCTGAGATGGTTTGGACATGTGGAGCGTATGAGTGAAGAAAGAACGGTTAAACAAATTTATGAGGCGAATGTAGCTGGAAAAAGAAGCAGAGGACGACCGAGGAAGGACGACAGGTATGTCAAATACTTGAAAGCGGCCGGGTCAGGAGTCGTAATAATCGTCGGGTATGTATGAGGAGATGCATGAATGTAGAAGAGGCAAAGAATGTTTGCAAAGACAGAGTGGCGTGGCGTTCGATTCTCTCTGCCTACCCCTGCGGGGAAGCGGTGTGATGGTTAGTTAGTTAGTTAGTTAACAAAAAATAAAAATGAAGTTACGTATCCCTGATAAGATGAAAAATACGGCAATACTTTAAGTGTGTCCATTTTTTTTTGTATTGATACTACGTTTCAATATATGGCTACATATCTGTTGCGTATGTTTTCCGTTTTATGTGGTTTTTTTTACTTATTACTTGGCACTTTTTTTAAACTTTATTGCTCTCCTCAACTTGTAATCTTATAACTGTTTATGTTTTTTTTATTTTTTTTTTATAATTCAAGAACAATGTTTCGAAATTGATTCACATGTATAGAACTTCCAAGAATTTGAGTAGTGTGGTTGTCAATAATGCGTAGAATTGGTAAATGTTACACGTGTGTAAAGTATTATTATTAAAACCCTTATCCGCACCCCAGTGGTGCATAGGGCACTGTGTCTTATAAACGCAGTGTTATCATGATCGTTTTACACATGAAAGAAAGGTAAGCAGCCCTCCGCTTCAGGTACCAGACCATGGTAATATTGAATAAATATTACAGTGAAAAAATTACTTATATTTATTTTACCCCCCTTGGGAATCGAACCCGGGACCTCCAGAACGGTAGCCGAGCGTGCTGACCATTACACTACGGAGGCGGAAGCACTACTTACGTGTGTAAAGAGATCATTTAAACCAGGCTATGACGGTCGTCAGCCCCGGAAATGCCCAGAATTCCATATTCTTCTTCATCTAAACAATTTCAACAAAACTTCAAATATTTGGGAGTTAAATACTTCAATAAACTCATATTCTTCGTCATCTTTGATGAGATGTCAAAAAATAATATGGACCTTCTTAAATTCATCCGCCTGGAGTCATAGCAGTCTTGGTAGACCACCAAAGAGATGGGTCGATAGCTGGGAATTAACGTCACAGGAGACTAATCCCTCTTGAAAACTGGCCGCAAGGCCTACAATAAGAAGAAGAAGGAGTCATGGCCAAGAGCAAGCTGGTATCTTTATGCTCAACACTGATAGGTAGTCAGTCTCCAGTCTCCAAGCCGGGCCGGCTATCCGCGGATACATTATTATTCCATGGCTATAGACGTTTCACATCCACGAATGGAAGTTTTTGCAACCGACTGCTGAATTATTCACAGCATCTGGCGGCCGCCATAGGTAGGTAGGTACGTGCGGCCCCATATCTGATATCGAGCAAGGCAGCTCTTCTTGGCAGGCCACAAAATGTACAAAAACCTCTCCTCCATTGTCCTGCGTGCTACTCACTACACTGCCTGACGCTCACGTCCGAACGTAGTTCGAGTATAATACGATGCATATATCGCTCACTCCTTTCAACAACGTCATATATCAAATATCGTCAATTTTCAGTTGTGCTCGGAATGCCCATAAAATGTACTATATCCCTGCAAAAGCGGCATATTTTTAACTTAACATTTACCCGCTACAGGGCAGAAAGTGTTGTTTTTGCATTTTGAAGAAAATGTATTGTTTAATTATTTTTTTAAATATGGTAAATATTTTTCAAATGGAGAAAAAACATTAAGGTTTTACCAAAAAAGATCTGTTGCACAGGAAAAAGTTCGATAAGTGGCTTGATATTTATTTTTAATATATTTTTAAACTTTAAAAACGATCTCCTCAAAAATCTACATAGTTTTTTGATATATGGCGTTGTTGAAAGGAGTGAGCGATATATGTAATAATAAGCACGAGTAGCACACATCTATATATTTACATACTTATATGTATATAAAAATGAATGTACATATGTATGTATCCTGTATGGGATAGGCGAAGATTGATTGATATGGCGTTCTATTCTCTCTGCCTACCCTTGCTGGGAAGCGGCGTGATGGTTTGTTTAGTAAGTTCTTAGTTATTTTTTGGTATCTCAATGTAGACGAAGAAGAATATGGAAGTCTAGTCATTTACGGGGCTTACGACCGTCATAGGGTGGTTTAAGTGATCACTTTACACACATGCAACATTTATCAATTTTACCCATGATTAACAACCACACTACTCAAATTCTTGGAACTTCTATATATATATTGTTCAAATTCGAAACCTAGTGCTTGAATCACTAGAATTTCACTAGAGACATATATAGTAAGATAAAATGAAAATGAGATTTCACTTAAACCAGCCTTCAATTCTTCTTCATTTATGTTGAGATATCAAAAAATAATGTCCCTCTTTTATATTTAGTTTCTATTTATTTAGTAATGTCGTTTCAAATATTAAAATTACCGTCAATTATAAAGTGCCCTTGAGGGGATTTCTCACAAAACCGCTGCATAAATTATTCAATAAATAAATAATAACACAGCATCCGAAGCAATTGATTACTGCCTCAATCCATTAGCGTATTATTGGCGGGCATTGAGAAAAATGAGTGCATAATTTTATTGGTCACACATAATCGCACTTCGTGGCAATAAATTTCTCTCACGATGCTTATACCCGATCAAAATAAAACGCAAAGAAAAACGCGCCGGAAAAAATAAAATAAAAAATCTTGTGAAGCCCGGGGGTATCAGGAATAACAGACATCTTCTTGGTGCTTGTTATTATATTTCTTGTTGACTAGTTATGGCATCTTCTTGATACTTGTTATTCTATCTCTTGTTGACTAGTTATGGCATCTTCTTGATACCTGTTATTCTATCTCTTGTTGACTAGTTATGGCATCTTCTTGATACCTGTTATTCTATCTCTTGTTGACTAGTTATGGCATCTTCTTGATACCTGTTATTCTATCTCTTGTTGACTAGTTATGGCATCTTCTTGATACCTGTTATTCTATCTCTTGTTGACTAGTTATGGCATCTTCTTGATACCTGTTATTCTATCTCTTGTTGACTAGTTATGGCATCTTTTTGATGCCTGTTATTCTATCTCTTGTTGACTAGTTATGGCATTTTCTTGATGCCTGTTATTCTATCTCTTGTTGACTAGTTATGGCATCTTCGTGATGCCTGTTATTCTATCTCTTGTTGACTAGTTATGGCATCTTTTTGATGCCTGTTATTCTATCTCATGTTAAATAGTTATGGCATCGTCGTGATGCCTGTTACTCTATCACTTGTTGACTAGTAATGGCATCTTCTTGATGCCTGTTATTCTATCACTTGTTGACTAGTTATGGCATCTTCTTGATGCCTGATATTCTATCTCTTGTTGACTAGTTATGCCATTTTCTTGATGCCTTTTATTCTATCTCATGTTAAATAGTTATGGCATCGTCGTGATGCCTGTTACTCTATCACTTGTTGACTAGTAATGGCATCTTCTTGATGCCTGTTACTCTATCTCTTGTTGACTAGTTATGGCATTTTCTTGATGCCTATTATTCTATCTCTCGTTGACTAGTTATTACATCTTCTTGTTAACTATCCACAATGACGAGAGCTCAACAAACTGCACTCCGTGACCATCGCTCAGGGAGGCGTCCTGCCCAACATCTTGGCCATGCTCCAGCCCAAGAAGACCGAGAAGAAGGCACAATACAGTAATACGGCGGCTCCACATTCCCCCCTTCAGATTCGTTTTGCTTTAATATTTTTTTTTACTATCATTATCGTTTCCCCGCAGGAGTAGGCAGAAAGGATAGAACGCCACACTCTTCTGTCCTTCACAACATACATCTATCTAGTCATACGTGCCCTCCGATTACGCAGACTTTTGATACCACCAGATTTTGATTATTCTGATCGTGACAAGTCTTTTTCGGCCGTCCTCGTTCTATTCTCCCGTTCACATTCGCCACATATATTTTCTTAGACATTCTCTCGTTATCCATTCGCTCACCATCATAGGCTGGTTTGAGTGATCACTTACACACGTGTAACATTCACCAATTCTACCCATGATTAACAACCGCACTACTCAAGTTCGGAACTTCTACATACATATAGTTAGGTACTGTTCAAATATAACATAGTGCTTGAATCACTAGAATTTCACTAGAGACATCTATGTTAAGATTTTTCTTCACTAATCGGATATAATCCAGATTTGTGAAGTATTTAGACACACTCAAAATGTTGTATATATCTGTATAAGCGCCCTTGAGGTAGTACGTATTTTACGAAAATGGCGCTGTATAAATTATCCAGAATTATTATTATTATCATGTTCGAATGCCGTTTCCAGAATGCGACCGGCCCCTTCCAGGAAACGAACCAACAATGTGTGAAATCGGAGAAGAACGGACCATTTTTTATGCCTTCAGACCATCGCGCACTGATTTGGGTTCTGACAGCCTATTATGTTTTGATACGTGTGTTTTATTTGTGAACAGGTTCATTAATTCCATTAGCTTTTTATTTACTAGCCCGAGAGCACATTCCGAGTCGTGCTGCAGCTCTCGAAACCATTCATTTATACCGGATGCGTGTTACCTAATTGAAACAATGCGATTAAGATAAAGCGCTCAAAGTTCTACGTAACCGGAGGGCCTGTATGACTAGATGTACTGATGTGAAGGTAATAATAATAATAATAAAACCCTTATCCGCACCCCAATGGTGCATAGGGCACTGCGTCATATAAACGCAGTGTTATCTTGATCGTTTACACATGAGGGAAAGGTGATCAGCCCTCCGCTTCAGGTACCAGTCCAGGATAATATTGAATAAATATGACAGTGAAAAAATCACTTCTATTCATTTTACCCCCCTTGGGAATCGAACCCGGGACCTCCAGAACGGTAGCCGAGCGTGCTGACCATTACACTACGAGGGCGGACAATGTGAAGGTAGCTGAGAGTGTATGTCAGGACAGACGAACGTGGCGTTCTATCCTCTCTGCCTACTTCTTCAGAGAAACGGTGTGATGGTAGTAGTAGAAGTACAATGGGATATTTACGTACATCGTAGTATATAAATATACTATTTACATAAATACCAGGAGTTTTACGTGGTTTCCTCCCAGCAATGAGCAAATCGGCTGTCCAAATTTAAAACACAGTAAGTGACATTTTTTGTAGTAGGTTTTTTTTGCATTTTTGGACTAAGTAGAGTCTACTTAGTCCATAAATGCAAAAAAAACCTACTACAAAAAAAATGTCCCTTACTGTGTTTTAAATTTGGACAGCCGAAATGCTGAGAAGTTCCTATTTGACCCACACTAGATTATCCCTCCTGTTCCCAACACGGATTCAAATAAAACATATTGAATTAGCTAGAAGAAACAAAAATCCACTAAATAATCTATAAACCTTGTACGTAATAAGCAAGGTAAATAATAAAAGTAATTCCCATCTTAAAAAAAAAAGAAAAATTACAAAAATACCAATATTTCTTCAAATCCATTGTGAAACGTGTTTCGATGCATTCCGCATCATTTTCAAATTCCGTTATTCAAACGATATTAACGAATAATGCGGAATGCATTGAAACACAATAAATAGATTTTACACTCCAGTGTTTTTAACCAAGTCAAAAGGTTATGTATTAATTTGAAATCAAACACAGATTTTTTGAGTCTGCAGAGTTGCATTTTATTAACAAAAACACATAAGAAATTAATAATGTGACAATTGTCAAAATATTAATTTTTAATGTGTGTTTGTTAATAAAAAACAACTTAGTAGATTAAAAAAATCTGTGTTTGATTAAAAATTAATACATAAATTAAAATGGAGTTCTACAAATTAAACGCCAAATCAATAAATAAGTCAAAATTAATTGAAAATTAATAGATACTACTACAATGTGACTGCCAAAACAATTAATATTAAAAAAAAAACGAAAAAACTGTTTGTAAAATAATGTAGAATAAAATAATATGTATCATTTTTTTCCCACATAAATTTTATTTGACCAGCGACCGGGTTTCGTAGTAATCGACATCATCAGACTGGTTATATATGTTATTAATATATTATTAGATTAAAACCAATATTTTTAGCTTTTCCACTTTATTTTTATTTGACCACCGACCGGGTTTCGTCGTTACCGACATCACCAGTCTGATGATGTCGGTAACGACGAAACCCGGTCGCTGGTCAAATAAAAATAAAGTGGATAAGCTAAAAATATTGGTTTTAATCTAATAATATATTAAAATTCAATTCCATCACGAAGTGTCAGTGGATAATATAAATATATATGTTATGTCAGGATAATTTTAATATTATAAATAATATAAAATAATATTAAACATACCCATTGTTATTGGCCCTAGGGTAAAATCATTCCACATAAGATAGAGAAATAAATTATATTTACGGTGATTTTTTCGAACCAATTTTATCTTCACAGTATAATAGTCCATTACGGGCATAATGCCTTACTATCATCAATATAAATCTTAATAATAGAACTAACCATATCATAACGCTATAGCGTTTAACTACCTTCCCCGTTATAGGAAAAAAACGATCGTTTGGGATGAAAATAAAATAAAAAAAGACACGAAGTGGAATTCAAAAAAAACCCTAATGTAGTTCGAATGACAACAAGACAATGGAATTTTAAATTTCTTTTTCAGATGTCCTTTTAACGTAGATGTCGCTCATTCCTTTCAAGAACGTCATATATCAAAAAACTAGATTCTTCAGGAGAACGTTTTTAAAGTTTAAAAATATAGTACAATGTATCAAAAATAAATATCAAGCCACTTATTGAACTTTTTACTGTGCAACAGATCTTTTTAGGTAAAACCTGAAGGTTTTTACTCCATTTGAAAAATATTTGGTAGGTATATTTAAAAAAAAATAATTAAACAATACCTTTTCTTCAAAATGCAAAAACAACACTTTCTGCCCTGTAGCGGGTAAATATTAAGTTAAAAATATGCCGCTTTTGCAGGGATATAGTACATTTTCTGGGCATTCCGAAAACATGCCCTACTGAAAATTGTCGATTTTTGATAAATGACGTTCTTGAAAGGAGTGAGTGATGTGCGTTCTCGACTGAGTGGTTGGGGTTTTTTATTTATATTTTTTATTTACGTTGAAAAAATATCCATATCCGTTCTAGACCAGCAATGATAATCGAATTCTCGGCTGTCGACGTTTAAAGTGAGATTTTATCCAATAATTAATCGTAACAAGTCTGGAATGTAATTTATTACGCGGTCTATATTTCAAAAAATAAATTGGTAATTAAAAAAATAACGTTTGTAAAATAATCATTTGTACAGTCCACCAATAATAAATAAAATAACCAACAATAAATTCAAATGTTTTTTTTTTTAATATTTAAAGCATTTACTTTGGGGTTAGTTATATTTACTTATTTATTTTTTACAAAAACGTTAAAAATATTAATATATAACCACTCACCGAGATTTTTATGTCTACCGGTTTCGAGACGTACCTGTCTCTTCGTCAGGACAATCAGGGCAAGCATGCTGTGGTCAGGGTAGTGATTGTCCTGGCGAAGAGACGGGTACGTCTGGAAACCGGTAGACATAAAAATCTCGGTGAGTAGGTAGTTATATACTAATATTATTAACAATTTTGTAAAAAAAAATAAGTATAAATAGAAAAGTAAAATCACAAAAGATAATTCATGATATATAGCACTGGTAGGCAGGGAATGTAATTTATTAATTATCAAGGGTAGAACGGTGAATGTTATGAAGTGATCACTTAAACCAACCTATGATAGATCGTTACTCCTGTAAATACACAGATTTCCATGTTCTTTTTCATCTATCTAGAGATATCAAGCATTGGTTTTAGTTTTAAACATTTTTTAATTGAAATTTTACTTGGAAAATAACACTTTTTCTTAAAATCTATTGTGACAAGTGTTTCGATGCATTCCGCATCATTTTCAAACACCGTATGTTTGAAAATGATGCAGAATGCATCAAAACACGTGTCACAGTAGATTTTAAGAAATAGTGATATTTTTTTTTAACTTTATAAAATTAAACAACTTTGTTTAAACCACTTTTTTTATTATTAGTACACTTTAACCTACCAGTTTCGACAAGAACCTTGTCATCATCAGGGTTTATTAAATTCTAAAACATTAAAATACTCATAGTTAATTACATTCCCTTACATTTAATTTTCCCTGTCATTTTTATTATGCATTGCATAGCAACCCCAAATAACAACTAATGGAATCACCCAAAAACATTATAAAGTCGCGCACGCATACGCAAAGTGGAGAACACACACAAAAGCCTACTGTGCGGAATTTTTAGAAACAGAAATTGGAAAAATATCAAAAATATGACTGTTACTTAAATTTAATTGATTATTAATAATGTTTTTTAACATCTCATCAAAGATGAAGAAGAATATGGAAGTCTGGGCATTTACGGGGCCAACGACTGCCATAGGCTGGTTTAAGTGATTCACCAATTCTACCCATTATGACAATCACACTACTAAAATTCTTGGAAGTTCTATATATATGTTCTTCTTCATCTTTGATGAGATGTTAAAAAATAATATGAAAATAACTCCTGTAATTGGAGATAATCCAGATTTTGTGAACAAGTATTCGGACACACTCAAAATGTTGATTATCAATAATATTTAAATTTTGTTTTATGGCTTTTTAATTTCCAAAATCTCTAAATCATGCAATTCAAGATAAAATGGTGGTATTTACTTAGTAAAACTTTGATTAAAAACATGTAATATATTATGTACAAATTGGCAGAAATAAATCTAACTAACTAACTAACCATCACGCCGCTTCCCCGCAGGGGTAGGCAGAGAGAATCGAACGCCACACCACTCTGTCTTTGCAAACATTATTTGCCTCTTCTACATTCATGCATCTCCTCATACATACCCGACGATTATTACGACTCCTGACCCGGCCGCTTTCAAGTATTTGACATACCTGATTGTGCCAAGTTTTCCTCGGTCGTCCTCTGCTTCTTTTTCCAACTACATTCGCATCATAAATTTGTTTAACCGTTCTTTCTTCACTCATACGCTCCACATGTCCAAACCATCTCAACACACCTTTCTTAATTTTATCGATAATGCTTATCTCAGCCTTACATTCTTTCCTTATTTCATCATTCGAACATCTATCAAACATCGTTTTGCCACACATTCGTCTGAGGGATCGCATTTCGACTGCATTCAGTCTGCTTTCATCCTTCTTTTGCCAACTCCACGCTTCGCTTCCATACATAAGGGTTGGAACCAGAACTCCATTGTGTACTGCCAGTTTAGCTTCCGCTGATAGATTTTTATTTGCTAAAACTGATTTTAGTGCACCATTCACTCTGTTCCCAGCATTCGCTCTCCTAATAAGAAATAAATCTTACGGGAGAGTTAATTTTTACGGCATTTGTGAATACGGGCCTCACAGTCTTATCCAATCTCACATCACCTAATTTAATATCGGCTAATTTGCGTAATCGTAATTCAACACTATCTTTCAATCATACCTGCACAACATAACGATGTATCTAATATAATAAATAATAGCGTGTATCTAATATCCATTATCTATCTGCGAGCTATAAATCCTCATAATAATAATTCCTCAAACTCCACGGCCATATTAAATCTTGATAAACATGTACCATATTAAATATTCGTTAATAATATAAAAAATCCGACCGCAATAAAACATTTTTGAGACGCCCGAATCGCTTTTCAATACGACAAAAAATGATAATAGTTTGTTAGTTTGTTTACACTCTCCTTTCGTATATCGCTCACTCCTTTCAAGAACGTCATAAATCAAAAAACTTGATTTTTCAGGAGAACGTTTTTAAAGTTAAAAAATATAATACAATGTTTTAAAAATAAATATCAAGCCACTTACTGAAGTTTTTACTGAGCATCAGATCTTTTTAGGTAAAACCTAAAGGTTTTTTCTCCATTTGAAAAATATTTAGTATATTTAAAAAAATAATTAAACAATACCTTTTCTTCTAAATGCAAAAACAACACTTTCTCCCCTGTGGCGGGTAAATATTAAGTTAAAAATATGACTCTTTTGCTGGGATATAGTACATTTTCTGGGCATTCCGACAACTGCACAACTGAAAATTGAAGATTTTTGATTTATGACGTTCTTGAAAGGAGTGAGCGATATGAGAAGAGTATTTTCGGTTATAGCTTATTTTTTAATAGCTTGTAACGAATATCAGACGCGTATAAACACGTCAGGGTGTTGAACAAGATGTGTTGCTAATACATATAGGGTGTTTTTTAGAGGTTTACAATGTCCGCCTCCATAGTGCAGTGGTTGACGCGCTAGGCTACCATGTTGGAGGTCCCGGGTTCGATTCCCAAGAGCGTCAAAATAAATATTAGTGAATTTTAGTCTAATATTTATTTAATATGACCGGAAGGCTGATCACCTTCACTTTAACATTTAACTATGGATAATACTGCTTCTACACGATATAGTGCCCTATGCACCATCGGGTGCGGATAAGGGTTGGAAGAAGAAGAATGCAAATTAAAATTTCCCGCAATAAATTTATGGTGGCACCCGCCGTGTGGCTTGTTGCGCCATCTTGTTGCAACCGCGCTATCTTTTTATTTTTGCCTGTTACCTCCGTCGTTAAAAAAATTTAAAATGTTTGGAACTATATATTGAAGTGTTATTACTACTCCCATATTTATTGTTAAATCTTGGGACTATCAAACCTTCGTTGTGCGTAAATCGTGTATCATGGTTGTGTACTACAATTTTTTTTCTAGTTTGTGACTACTAATCAACTGTAAACTGTCAAATTGACAGTCTGTAGAAACAATGTAGCCAGTTTAAAAACAATAAAAAAAACACCCTACAAATACTGAAATAAAATATATTTTTATGTATTTGTTTACGTTGGGATTCGAGTTGTTTTAATGTCAACTGATCATGTAGGGCGGCTAACGTAAACAAGACATCCGGTAGATGTAAACATCAGGCTGTCTGCTGATGAAGAATATATGACGGAAAACAGTGGAACTTTTGTTAAATAAACAAATTAGTATTATAGGTGTCTCGTCTCGACTTCATGAAGCGTCTATCGTTTTTGAACGAAATAAAAGGAATATCTGAGCATAACTGGACTTTATTTTACAGTTTTTTAAAGTAATTTATTTTACAACTAATATAAACTATTATTTACACTTAATTTACATCATCTACATAACATATATTTTTATATACTATGTATTACATATATTTACATCTCCTTACAGTAAAAAAAACCTTTATTTTTAAATTCTCACAGACATTTTTCATTCTTCATATATTCAGGCATCATACATTTTCAAACCCTTAAAATACATTTTTTTTTATATATTAAACAATTTTGCGACTCAGTTTTTTCAACAATGGCAGCCTTATTTTATCCTTATTTCTTGTAATATGTTCATGACAATTGTTTAAAAATATTTTAATACATCATCGTTAAAGAAATATTTATTGGATTTGGGTGGATTAAGTGAACTGTTTACACAGTTGTGTTACGTTCACCATTCTGCTTATTGTTGAACATCCATATTGCATTCATTTTTGTAACTTGCATATATGCAATGGTCTTGGATCCCTTTCACATGTTACTGGAGTTTCAATAGATATGGAAGTGTGGCTGATCGTAGAGCCATCTTTACATTATTTTTGAAAAACTTTGCATTACATATTAAGTATTTTTAATACTTGAAAGTGGTCATGACAGGGGTTGGAATAATCACCAATAGATACACCATTTAAACATAGGTGAGTTTCTGTATAGATATATTAACTAACTAACTAACTAACCATCACGCCGCTTCCCCGCAGGGGTGGGCAGAGAGAATAGAACGCCACACCACTCTGTCTTTGCAAACATTCTTCGCCTCTTCCACGTTCATGCATCTCCTCATACATACCCGCCGATTGTTACGACTCCTAACCTGACGACTTTCAAGTATTTGGCATACCTGATCGTGCCATGTTTTTCTCGATCTTCCTCTGCTTCTTTTCCCAATTACATTCGCCTCATAAATTTGTTTTACCGTTCTTTCCATTCGTTCTACATGTCCAAACCATCCCAACGCACCTTTCTTAATTTTAACGATAATGCTTATCTCAGCTTTGCATTCCTTCCTTATTTCACTATTCGAACATCTATCATACATCGTTTTGTCGCACATTTGGAGTCCTGGTTCCAACTCTAATGTATGGAAGGGAATCATGGAGTTGGCAAAAGAAGGATGAAAGTAGACTGTTGCAGTCGAAATGCGATCTCTCAGAAGAATGTAAGATATATTTTAGAAGAGATTTCCACATTCTTCTTCATCTATGTTGAGATGTCAAACAAAAGATAAATAATAATAGACCTATACTCCTTGAATTTCAGCATACTAACTACATAGTAAAAATTAGTAGTAGTGCAGTAAAGATTGCAAGCGTACAAAATAATATGCCCTAATAACATCTAATTACGATAAATCGGCGCCAGTGCGTCATGTGCCTGCCCTACGAACACCTTTTTGTATTATTTGAACATTAATTTTGACGTGAAGAACATCCGTAGGCATCACGGGAGAGGCATCTCGGTGTCTGTAATTTATCGTAAGAGGTTTAAAATGTATTTTATTTGTCGGACAGCGGGTCATTACGGTTGGGCCAGGGGTCGGCAACCTCTAGGACTAAAAAAACCCAAACATGACTATCAAAAAGGTTTGGAAATTTTTGGGGAGCAATTTTTAATTTCTTCTTCAATACCTTATCCGCACCCCAGTGGTGCATAGGGCACTGCATATAAACGCAGTGTTATCTTGATCGTTAACACATGAAGGAAAGGTGATCAGCCCTCTGCTTCAGGTACCAGTCCAGGGTGATATTGAATAAATATTAGAGTGAAAAAAAATCACTTATGTTTATTTGACCCCCCTGGGAATCGAACCCGTGACCTCCAGAATGGTAGCCTGACCAGCCAGAGCGTGCTGACCATTACACTATGGAGGCGTTTAATTTTTTTCAATTTACTGTAATCTATATTATTTTTGATATCTCATCAAAGATGAAGAAGCATATGGAAGTCTGGACATTTCAAGACTAACGACCACTTTACACACGTGTAACATTCACCAATTCTACCCATTATTGACAACCACACTACTCAAATTCTTGGAAGTTCTATATATTATATATGAATCAATTTTATTCTCGAATCACTAGAACTTCACTAGAGACATCTATTGGTGAGATGAAAAGAAGCTTTTTATTGAGCAGAAACTCTTTTAATTAGTATGTGAGATAATCAAGATTTTGTGAACAAGTATTTGGACTCACTCACAATGTTGTACTATAATTTAATTTATTGAGTAATTTATTATTAACATAATGAAGAATTTATTAAGTACCTATTCTTTAAACCGAATACCGAGGAAAACTTGGCACAATCAGGTATGTCAAATACTTAAAAGCGGTCGGGTCAGAAGTCGTAATAATCGCCGGGTATGTATGAGGAGATATACAAATGTGGAACAGGCGAATAATGTTTGCAAAGACAGGGTGGTATGGCGTTCTATTCGCTCAAAAGAGCCATATTTTTAACTTAATATTTACCTGCTACAGGGCAGAAAGTGTTGTTTTTGCATTTTTAAGAAAAAGTATTTTGTAATTATTTTTTTTAATATACTTAATATTTTTCAAATAGCGAAAAAACCTTCAGGTTTCACCTAAAAAGATCTATTGCACAGTAAAAAGTTCAATAAGTGGCTTGACATGATTGGCATTTTATTTTAAACTTTAAAAACGATCTCCTGAAATATCAAGTTTTTTATTATTTATGACGTTCTTGAAAGGAGTGAGCGATATGGTTCGCGGGCTACACGTCGCCGACCCCTGGGCTGGCCCATACAGCGGCCAGCAGGCAGCGATCGTCGCGGGAGAGGTGGAATGGCCTAAGTAACAATGGGCTCTTTTGGGACGTACGCCTTTTTGTCCGCCGACCGAGCAGGCGTCCGCGGTACAAAGCGGGGACAAGCTAATCTTTTGTATCGTAAAATGAAGTATGTGCTCAGTTCATTATGTTGGGAACACGAGATATTATTTTTTACCAGCTCTAATCTAAACAACACATTTTAATTGATTTTTAATCTATGTTGAGATAAAAAATGTAAACTCTACAATGTACAGTATAAATTATTCATTTAATATTTTTAGTAATATTTAGTAAAGAATAAAATAACAACTATGTTATTTTTTCCACATGTCGCTCACTCCTTTCAACAACGTCATTTATCAAAAAACTTGATTTTTCAGTTGATCGTTTTAAAGTTTAAAAATATAAAATAATTTATTAAAAGTAAATATCAAGCTACTTATTGAACTTTTTACTGTGCAACAGATCTTTTTAGGTAAAACCTGAATGTTTTTTCCTCATTTGAAAAATATTTGATATTTTTAAACAAATAATTAAACAATACATTTTCTTCAAAATGCAAAAACAACACTTTCTGCCCTGTAGCGGGTAAATATTAAGTTAAAAATATGCCGCTTTTGCTGGGATATAGTACATTTTGTGGGCATTCCGAAAACACGCACAAATGAAAATTGACGATTTTTGATATATGACGTTGTTAAAAGGAGTGAGCGATGTGATATCTCAGAAGAATGTGTGACATAACAATGTATGATAGATGTTCGAATAGTGAAATAAGGAAGGAATGCAAAGCTGAGATAAGCATTATCGATAATATTAAGAAAGGTGTGTTGAGATGGTATGGACATGTAAAAGGAATGAGTGAGGAAAGAACGGTAAATCAAATTTATGAGGCGAATGTAATTGGAAAAAGAGCAGAGGAAGACCGAGAAAAACTTGGCACGATCAGATATGTCGAATACTTGAAAGCGGTCAGGTTAGGAGTCAATCGGCGGGTATGTATGAGAAGATGCATGAACGTGGAAGAGGCGAAGAATGTTTGCAAATACAGAGTGGTGTGGCATTCTATTATTAATAATAAAAATAAATTTGGATAACTTATATGGCGCCATTTTCGTAAAAAAATACCTCAAGGGCGCTTCACTGTGAATGAATTGGGGAAAATATTAGGGTGGAAATGATTTAGCAAGCAAATGTGTTTTTAGTCTTTTTCTAAAGATCATCTCACTCTCACTATTTCTAACCATTGGTGGAAGAGCATTCCACGCCGTCGGCCCCGCAACAGCAAAGGCATGCTCGCCAAATTTAGTGCGTTGGTTGCGAGCTGGTAAGATCACTTTGCCCATTGCAGATGTTGTAGCCGATCGAAGCGTGAGACGTCTATCAACCAATTCATCTGGAATACTATTCTCTCTGCCTACCCCTGCGATGAAGCAGGGGGAGGCAGAGGCTGGTTTATGACGGTCGTCAGCCCCGCAAATGCCCAGACTTCCATATTTTACTTCATCTCTGATGAAAAATAATATGAAAAATAACTCCAATAATGGGAGATAATCCAGATTTGTGAACAAGTGTTTGGACACACTCAAAATGTTGTAAAAAGTCATAATAATTTATAATTCAGCATTATTTTTTGACATCTTATCAAATAATATAAGAGTTTCTGCTTTTTAAAAAGCTTCTTTACATCTCACCAATAGATGTCTCTAGTGAAGTTCTAGTGATTCAAGAACAAAGTTTCTAAATTTGTTCATATACTTATATGGAACTTACAGCATAGGGCACTGCATCATATAAAGGCAGTGTTATCTTGATCGTTCACACATAAAGGAAAGGTGATCAGACCTCCGCTGCAGGTACCAGGGTAATATTTAATAAACATTAGAGTGAAAAATCACATATTTATTTGGGATTCAAACCCGGGATTCAAACCCGGGACCTCCAGTGCGGTAGCCGAGCATGCTGGCCATTACACTACGGAGGCAGACATTAAAATTGAAAATTGAATTAAAAAAAGTGATAATAATTAATAATTCAGCACTCCATGGGCAATGAAACCGCGAATAACGAAATCTTACTTAATGTACCTATTTTTATTATTTTTATTAAACAACTTTCCCCGCTTAATTGATGAACCAAAATAGTAAACTCGAGTTATTGACAGTGAATGATTGATTGGTTTAATGTGAGCCTACGGGAAAATGTATTAATTGAATACAGGTATAAAATAAATTGTTTTGACTGATAAAATTTAATGTAGGAAGGTATTTAAACGATGCCTACATCAAATTAGAAGTAATTTCTTTCATTTTGCCTGTAGTAAATCTCTTTTGAAAGTTCCCACGGTATTATTTTTTAAGATAATTCAGATAAGGAAAGAGGATTTATTATAATGTAGGAAAATACTTAATACGTACATAGTTTATACTAACTTAATCAATTAAAGCATATCTATTTATAAATTTGGTATTTTCTTTGTGGAGTAATTTTAATTTAAAAATAAAACACTTGTTTAATGCTTTTATTGAGCAGAAACTCTTTTATAAGTATGTGAGGTCCGAATCCTGGATTACAATCATGATTTTATCTCTAGTGAAGTTCTAGTGATTCAAGAATAATGTTTCAAAAATTGGTTCATGTATAAAGAACTTACAAGAATTTTGAGTAGTGTGTTTGTCAATAATGGGTACAATTGGTGAATGTTACACATATCGCTCACTCCTTTCAAGAACGTCATAAATAAAAAAAACTTGATTCTTCAGGAGAACATTTTTTAAGTTTAAAAATATAATACAATGTATTAAAAATAAATATCAAGCCACTTACTGAACTCTTTCCTGTGCAACAGATATTTTTAGGTAAAACCTTAGGGTTTTTTCTCCATTTGAAAAATATTTAGTATATTCAAAAAAATAATAAAACAATACATTTTCTTCAAAATGCAAAAGAAACACTTTCTACCCTGTAGCGGGTAAATATGAAGTTAAAAATATGCCTCTTTTGCTGGGATTTAGTAAATTTTCTGAGCATTTCAAAAACATGCACAACTGAAAATTGACAATTTTTTATTTATGACGTTCTTAAAAGGAGAGAGCGATATGTAAAATGATCATTTAATCCGGCCTTTGATGGTCGTCAGCCCCGTAAATGCCCAGACTTCCATATTCTTCAACATCTTTGATGAGATGTCAAAAATAATATGAAAATAACTCCTGTAATTGGAGATAATCCAGATTTTGTGAACTAGTATTTGGACACACTCAAAATATTGTAAAAATAATGTTTTTGTGTTTTTTAACAATAAAATACAACTTAATAATAACCATATCCGCTCCCTAGGTGGAGCATATGGAGTCCACAAACTGTCTCCAGGCTTTTCTGTCGGCTGCCAGCTCCCTTGCATCCTCCCAAGTGAGATCCGCGTCCCGAAGTTCTGACGAGAACTGCCGACGAATTGTCAGCAGTGGTCGTCCTGGGCGGCGCGAACCTGATGCCTTGTAAAAGAGGCAAGCTTGATTAAGGCTCTCAGGAGGCATGCGGAGTACATGACCAAGCTAACTGAATCGCCTTTTCTTGACAGTTGTGACCAAAAAATCTGTGTTTGATTCAACATTTAATACATAAATATAAGGTTTTTCATAAATACTCTTTCCCTCCCTACATAATATGTAGATGGGGAAAGAGCATCTATGAAAAACTTTAATGGTAATTTAAAAAAATGGTATTTACATATTATGTACATACCATTTTTATCCGATGTTATATTGAAACGCCCCGATAATGACATCACAAGGATATATCCATAGCAAATTCAAGTTTACAATTTAACTAACTAACTAAACTAACTAACCATCACGCCGCTTCCCCGCAGGGGTAGGCAGAGAGAATAGAGCGCCACACCACTCTGTCCTTGCAAACATTCTTCGCCTCTTCCACGTTCATGCATCTCCTCATACACACCCGCCGATTGTTACGACTCCTAACCTGACCACTTTCAAGTATTTGGCATACCTGATCGTGCCATGTTTTTCTCGATCTTCCTCTGCTTCTTTTCCCAATAACATTCGCCTCATAAATTTGTTTTACCGTTCTTTCCTCACTCATTCGTTCTACATGTCCAAACCATCTCAACACACCTTTCTTAATTTTATCGATAATGCTTATCTCAGCTTTGCATTCCTTCCTTATTTCACTATTCGCACATCTATCATACATCGTTTTGTCGCACATTCTTCTGAGAGATCGCATTTCGACTACATTCAGTCTACTTTCATCCTTCTTTCTGTTTTACAATTTATGAAGAAGAAAAAGAATTTATATATCAAATGTTAAAATCAAACATGATTTTTATGTTGTAGGTACCTACTCGATTGTATTTTAGTCTTAAAAACACACAAAAATAAAATTTATGATAACTGTTTCGCCTTGTTATGGCATTATCAAACTAATGTGAAAATAAATATATAAATAAGAAAAATAATGGTGGGTGCCTAATGCGCGTCAGTCGCCATCTTCACCACTGCTCCACCGGGTCGGGTAGGTCCCCATAATGGGTATGGTATGTACCTACCTACCTGGCTGCCTATTGTACCTGTTCACCCCCTCACCCGGCGCTCTCCTCCACCTCCCCACCCGAGCTACCCCTACAATACAACGGACGAAACAACTCCGAGTCGCCCGATTCACAGTCGCACTACGAGATGATCGAATGGCAATTATTACATTTTAAATTTAAGTTTTACCTAGTAAATACCACAATTTCTTCACTTCTATTGTAACACGTGTTTCGATGCATACAGCATCATTTTCAAACACCGTGAAGCTAATTCTAAATTTTAGAGTTGGGTCCTCGGGACGTTGAAGGTTAAGGAGGGGGTAGGAGCTGTTAATTTTTTTAAATTTTTAAATTTTCTTTAAGTTTGGTTTTTATTTTTATTAAGTTTAAGCGCAGGGCTGATCACCTTGCCTTCATGTGTAAACGATCAAGATAACACTGTGTTATATGACGCAGTGCCCTATGCACCATTGGGGTGCGGATAAGGGTTTTATTATTTTTATTATTAAGTTTTATTCTATTTTTTATTTCTTTTCAGTGGGCACATAGACAATAGGAGGAGTCTTTATTCATTGTTATATTGATAATTAGAGGTTTATTATTATATTACCTCTACCTCTACCTCCAGAGTATCTTAAGGAGCTGTGTATTCCAGATGAATTGGTTGATAGACGTCTCACGCTTCGATCGGCTACAACATCTGCAATGGGCAAAGTTATCTTACCAGCTCGCAACCAACGCACTAAATTTGGCGAGCGTGCCTTTGCTGTTGCAGGACCGACGGCGTGGAATGCTCTTCCACCAATGGTTAGAAATAGTGAGAGTGAGATGATCTTTAGAAAAAGACTAAAAACACATTTGTTTGCTAAATCATTTCCACCATAATATTTTCCCCAATTCATTCACAGTGAAGCGCCCTTGAGGTATTTTTTTACGAAAATGGCGCTATATAAGTTATCCAATTTTATTATTATTATTATTAGAGGTTTATTATTATATTCGAATAAAATATTATAATTTAATTAATATAATTAATTAATAATGGAAAGATATTTGTGTTACTCATTAGTTATATTTTCTCATTTTTTTCCCCTTTAAACGTGCTTCTAACCTTGTGTCTAACCTAACCTAACCTAACCTAACCTAACCTAACCTAACCTAACCTAACCTAACCTAACCTTGTGTTTTTTTTAATGCCTATTTATTATGATTGACGACATTTTATTACATTTATTTTTTATGTATCATTATCAACAACATTTTGATTGTGTCCAAATACTTGTTCACAAAATCTGGATTATCTCCAATTACAGGAGTTATTTTCATATTATTTTTACACATCTCATCAAAGATGAAGAAGAATATGGAAGTCTGGGTATTTACGGGGCTGACGACCGTCATAGGCTGGTTTAAGTGATCATTTTACACACGTGTAACATTCACCAATTCTACCCATTGTTGACAATCATGTGTGTGATTATAATCCAGGATTCGGACCTCACATACTAATATAAGAGTTTCTGCTTAGTAAAAAGCTTCTTTACATTTCACCAATAGATGTCTCTAGTGAAGTTCTAGTGATGATGAACAAGGTTTCTAAAATTGGTTCATATATATAGAACTTCCAAGAATTTGAGTAGTGTGGTTGTCAACAATGGGTAGAATTGGTGAATGTTACACGTGTGTAAAATGATCACTTAAACCAGCCTATGACGGTCATCAGCCCCATAAATGCCCAGACTTCCATATTCTTCTTCATCTTTGATGAGATGTTAAAAAATAATATCATTATCAACATCTTTCTATTATTATTTTTATTATTGGTATTTTGTCCGCCTCCGTAGTGTTATGGTCAGCACGCTCGGCTACCGTTCTGGAGGTCCCGGGTTCGATTCCCAAGGGGGGTAAAATAAATATAAGTGATTTTTTCACTGTCATATTTATTCAATATTACCCTGGACTGGCGCCTGAAGCGGAGGGCTGATCACCTTTCCTTCA
The DNA here is from genome assembly GCF_059751285.1 of Brachycentrus maculatus. Taxonomy (NCBI): domain Eukaryota; kingdom Metazoa; phylum Arthropoda; class Insecta; order Trichoptera; family Brachycentridae; genus Brachycentrus; species Brachycentrus maculatus. Next base: position 876,650 of record NW_028280900.1, on the reverse strand, counting down.
TGTGTAAACGATCAAGATAACACTGCGTTTATATGACGCAGTGCCCTATGCACCATTGGGGTGCGGATAAGGGTTTTGGTTATTATTATGCATGTCTTTATAAGCGCCCTCGAGGTAATATTTTTCAAAAATGGCGCTATGCTTATTATTTAAATTATTTATATTGCTATACCCTTTATTGCTTTAAATTTTACATGTTGCCCTATGGTTTCTTATTTGTTACTTTCTTTTGTGTTTACATCTTCATAACTTCATAACTAGCAAATTACTTATCGCGAATATTATATACGTGACCTATGTACGAAATATTTTTAAAATAAATTAATAAAGGGACTGACAAAGGTTAACGATTTTTTCGCTGGAATCGCGACCAGGTAGATAGGTCATTAATTCGTCGTAAAGTTTTCAGGTCATAAAGCGACCGAGTATTAGCTGAGAAACAATAATAAAAATAACTATGCAATAAATTATATAAAAAAATAAAATAATATCCCGCGTAACGATGCGCCGAGTCGGTCTAATAACCAGTAGGGAGCGATGGGGCATGTCTTTAATGTTGGCATCTATGTTCATATCGGATACTAACTCAATGCGCCGGAGATTGGCATACTTTATTTATTTTAAAAAAATCATTTAATATTTTAGCATTTTTTGTTCCTATAGCACTTGAATTGGTAGAGAAGTTTAAAGATTTTCATTTTCATTTTCACGTTTTTTTAAATGATAAACGTTAACTTTATTTATAGATTTGGCGTTTAATTTATAGGACTCCGTTTTAAATTATGAATTAAATATTCAATAAAACACTGTTTTTTTTAGTCTACGAAGATGTATTTTATTGTGTTTTTTTGTGTATATTTCTATGTGTTTTTTTAACAATAATACATGAACTAACAATAAAATTAATTTACAATGATTAAAGAAAACACTTCGTTTTTTACCACTTGAGTTTTATTATAGACTACGTGTTTCAGAAGTTAAACTTCCATCATTCAGGTCTGTATAATAACTACATGTTATTATACAGACCTGAATGATGGAAGTTTAACTTCTGAAACATGTAGTCTATAATAAAACTCAAGTGGTAAAAAACGAAGTGTTTTCTTTAATCATTGTAACAATAAATAAAATTAATTTAGTTGTGTTAAGATGATTTGGGCAAGTGAATCGAATGGGTGAAAATAGAATAGTTAAAAAGAAATTTGTGAGGCGAATGTGGTTGGTAATAGAAAAAGAGGAATATTAAATACTAGAATTTCAAATACTCGAAAGTGGTCGGGTCAGTATGAAATCGACGGGTATGTATGAGGAGATCCATGAATGTAGAAGTGGCGAAGATTGTTTGTAAAGACTGAGTAGTGTGGTGTTCTTTTCTATCTCTCTAACTCTGCGTCGAGGCGGCGTGCTGGTTAGTTAGTTAGTAGTTTTTGTATATAGTCTAATAAACCTACCAAAAATATTAGGTGGCGTAATAATATAGCTTCAGATTTCCAGAATGATATTAAATAAATATATAATCATGTAATTAACGAACAGGAAAATATCGCATTGATACAATGCAGTACCTTTTACCACCACTAGATGTGGACAGACCTCAATGAAAGAAAGAAGACTAGCTCCGCACACCGAATGCTGAATTTAACAAAATACAGCAACGCGTTATTCACTGAAATATGACAAAAATACTCGCGTTTGTAAATTAATATCAGCATTCTTGTCCTAACTATATTATGATCAAGTGGCTGGCGTCTGTGCCAATGAATCTTTAGAAGACACTGCGCATGTGATGCGCACTATGATTTTTAAAATACCACACTAAGTTTCAAGTAATTTTCAAATATCACCACTCTTCAACTAATTGTTGTATTGGCATTAGCACAAATCTTTCAGGAGAATGTTTTTGTACTAGCTATTATTACTATTCATTGCATCTAAAATGCTATGTGCTTGAGACCTGTAAATATGGTGTCTTTATTTATAACAACTATAAAGTTAAAAAAATAAAGTAAATAAATTTTTATTACTCTTGAAAACTAACATATTATTTATAACACCCGATTACAATCAGCCATATAATAAAATATCGTTTTATTTTATTTTACGTATGATATTTTAATTACAATAATAAAATAAACATAGCACTGATTGCTTTATTATCCTATTTGCGTTTACTACATGGTATGAAAAATAACACCGCTGGAGTTGGCATGAAAATAAGTTTTTGCACGAAAACTAATTTCAAAGTTTTTATTTCTGAGATTCGTGACGTTATTCCGATTTCAGCTAATAGCACGCAATAAAGTATTTAGCATCTTATATGACAGCAACACCATGTAAATCGTTTTTACTCCAAAACTAATTTATTAAAACGTTCCTATTGAAATATTGAATTGGACACTTTATGAGTTACTTAACTTAACTAACTAACCATCACGCCGCTTCTCCGCAGGGGTAGGCAGAGAGAATCGAACGCCACACCACTCTGTCTTTGCAACCATTATTCGCCTCTTCTACATTCATGCATCTCCTCATACATACCCGACGATAATTACGACTCCTGACCCGGCCGATTTCAAGTATTTGACATACCTGATTGTGCCAAGTTTTTCTCGGTCTTCCTCTGCTTCTTTTTCCAACTACATTCGCCTCGTAAATTTGTTTAACCGTTTTTTCTTCACTCATACGTTCCACATGTCCAAAAAATTGTTATTTATGTTATTTGTTATCATTAATCCTAATTTCATATTGGTGTAGAGGTAAACCTTTCGGTTTATTAACCAATTCCTTAAAAATAAAAGTGCAAAATCAAGATGAAATTCAATAATAATTATTATTGTAATTTTGAGTAACGAGAGAATGATTATGAAAATATATTTGGCGAATGTGAGCAGGAGAACAAAACGAGGAAGGCCGAAAAAGACTTGGCACGATCAGATCAATCAGAACCTAAAAACTGGTGATGTCAAAAGTCTGCGTAATCGAAAGGGCATGTATTACTAGATGTATGGATGTGAAGGAAGCGAGTGTATGTCAGGAAAGAAGAGTGTGGCGTTCCGTCGTCTCTGCCTACCCCTGCGGGGAAACAGCGTGATGGTAGTAGTAGTAGTAGGGAAGAGAAAATAAAAACGAAAATAAAATAAATACGCAGATAACTCGTTTGTAATCGAGCCACGAAATGTCAGGAGTTATTATGTATCTTATTCCGATTCAATGAATAATATCTCAAGTAAATAGTAGGTAGGTAGGTACTTTTTCAAGTTTTTTTTAAGTGAAGCAATGTGTGTCAAAAATGATGAGCACCGATATCAGCTCGTGAAACTCTATTCCCTCGCCGGCTTGTGCGGGGCCCACTAGATTTTATCTCTCTACTCGAAAAATGTACGTAAACACGCACACCCATTCGGGCTGCAGCTGTGTGCGAGCGAGGCGATACACATGTACACACTTGTACAGTCAGCCGCCGCGGTTGTTTTTTTTATACCATTTTTGTCGGTAACCTATACAAATTTATGTTCTGCTCGCACACGCTTCGACCCACCGTACGTTCGCGACCACTGTACACCGACTTCCTCCTCAGTATTAAAAGAATAAGTAAAAAAATACGTATCGAACGTAGAGATCTTGAAATAATTATGCGAACGGGTTAATTTTTTTTACTTACACGCTAATTTTCTTTAACTAAAATTTGAATGTTGGCGCCGTCGGGACAGGGCTCTCGCCCGCTCGGTTACGAGTCCACGTGGACTGAATCGAAAACGCCGCACTTTGTACGAGAATGAAAGATTTTCCGTACGTTGTACTGTTTCGGACAAGGCTATTGGCTGAAAAGCGAAGAACGCTTATTAAAGGCGTGGTTTGGCCGTTTCGGTTCGTCCGATTGGTTAAGAGAGTGTTGTACCATCTCGCGGTCGGTTTGTACGATTTTTGCGAGATGTCGAGTCCACGTGGACTCGTTTATCTATTCGTGTTGGGTTTGAGGATTGGTTTGGGGGGACGCCGGGTGGGGTGGGGCGGGTGGGGGGAGGTATAGGGGCAATCAGTACGCGCGCGGCTGTGTGCGAGAGCTCGCGCGTGTGTGAGTACAGAAATGTATGGAAGCTTATAGAAGGCGACCATATTTATAGGGGTGCAATCAGGAACGCGAGAGCGAGGGAGAAGGGCGTATTTTTTTGCCCGCCAGAAAGAGAGGAGCGGTGCATATTCGCTCGGCAGCCATTTTGAGGGGGAATGTTTTTTTTCTCAGGGCCGCGCGCCTTTTAGGAAATCGAGTTTTCATATCAAACGTAATGCATTCAGGGCTCGGTGTAATAACAGATAAATATGGCGGCCGCGGGCAGCGGGCAGGACTCGCGGATCGAGAGATGACTCGGCGATAATTGATTGGACAATTACCAATTTTATTCCAAGATTAAAAAAAATGGCAAAAAGACTTTTTTTACACTCTTTAAATAAATAAAGAAATGGTTATTTTTTATTGTATTTTATTTATTTATTTAGTTACCTTATATTACATTTAATACTGCCGATTTTTTACACTTCATTAACATCATATATGTATAAATGTATTTATAAATAAAGAAATGGTTAATTTATTATTACATTTTTTCCTTTTTTTTTTTACTCTTTATTATTTAAAACTAACTAACTAACTAATCATCACGCCGCTTCCCCGCAGGGGTAGGCAGAGAGAATAGAGCGCCACACCACTCTGTCCTTGCAAACATTCTTCGCCTCTTCCACGTTCATGCATCTCCTCATACATATCCGCCGATCGTTACGACTCCTAACCTGACCACTTTCAAGTATTTGGCATACCTGATCGTGCCATGTTTTTCTCGGTCTTCCTCTGCTTCTTTTCCCACTAACATTCACCGTTCTTTCCTCACTCATTCGTTCCTCATGTCCAAACCATCTCAACACACCTTTCTTAATTTTATCGATAATGCTTATCTCAGCTTCGCATTCCTTCCTTATTTCACTATTCGCACATCTATCATACATCGTTTTGTTGCACATTCTTCTGAGAGATCGCATTTCGACTGCATTCAGTCTACTTTCATCCTTCGTTTGCCAACTCCATGTTTCACTTCCATACATTAGAGTTGGAACCAGGACTCCGTTGTGCACTGACTAAATTTATATCATACTTAAATATATTTACATCTTCTTACAATAAACATAACATTATTTTTAAATTCTTTCAGAATCTTCATACATTCAGGCATGTCTTTTTTTATTTTTTTAGTTAGCATATATTACATTTTATACAAACTATTTTATACACTTAATTTACATCCCTATATTTACATCTTCTTACAGTAAACAAAACATTTAAAAAAAAAATAGTCTGTTTTCTTCTTTCATACATTCAGGCATCTCATTATGCATTTTCAAAACCCTTATACATTACATTTTTGCGACTGTTTTTATTGAAAAATGACTTATTTCATCATTATTACTAGTAAAAATGCTATATAATGCCTATCAATTATTAAACGAACAATGATTACAATAATATGAAGTGATTATACCTATAAAAACTAACTGCGTAGGTACCTACTCTGTGACGTAAACCCACGATCTGATCGCACGCGATGGTGCATAGGGCACTGCATCATATAAACGCAGCGTTATCTTGATCGTTTACACATGAAGGAAAGGTGATCAGCCCTCCGCTTCAGGTACCAGTCCAGGGTAATATTAAATATATTAATTTTTGACATCTCATCAAAGATGAAGCAGAATATGGAAGTCTGGGCATTTACGGGGCTGACGACCGTCATAGGCTGGTTTAAATGATCACTTTACGCACGTGTAACATTCACCAATTCTACCCATTATTGACAACCACACCACTCAAATTGGAGATAATCCAGATTTTGTGAATAAGTATTTGGACACGCTCAAAATGTTGTAATATTAAATAAATACTAGTCTGTGAAATCACTACGGAATCGAACCCGGGACCTCCAGCACGGTGGCTAAACACGCTGACCATCACACATGTGACAAGGTACATACATTACACATTAAAAAATGTCGCAGACTGTCAGCGGTGCGCAATTTACAGCTTGCCTTTTCTCGCGTCATTGGGGATTTTTCTCGTAGGTGTCCTATGTTCTCAGCACTTAACGTGTACCGCACATGCGCGTTACGACATGTGGCCCCTTATACAGCGGCCGAAAGTCGTAAAACTTTATTCCAGTCACATTATTATTCAATTATTTAACCGTTCGGGCCGACTCGACGCATTCCCGACGAATATTATCGTGTTTTAATGAGACAGCTTTATGCGAGTGACAATTGCGTTACTTATGTGTAAAAAAATTATCGAATGACACATATGTACCTACCTACCCAATGTAACATATCTGTCTTCATAAAGATTTTTATATAATTAACTAACCATCACGCCTCTTCCTCGCAGGGGTAGGCAGAGAGAATAGAACGCCACACCGATCTGTCTTTGCAAACAATATTCGCCTCTTCCACATTCGTGCATCTCCTCATACATATACGGCCATTATTCCGATTCTTGGTCTGATCACGCCCAATTATTTGAAATACTTGATCATACCAAATTTTCCTCGGTCTTATTCTGCTTCTATTACAAAACACATTCGTCTCAAAAATTTGTTTAACCATCTTTTTTCACTCATTCGATGTACATGCCCAAACCATCTCATCACACCCTTCTTAATTTTATCGATAATGCTTATCTCTGCCTTGTATTCTTTCCTTATTTCACCATTCGCACATCTATCATACATCGTTTTGCTGCATATTCGTCTGAGAGATCGCGTTTGAACTGCATTCAGTCTACTTTCATCCTACTAAGATCGAGAAAAACTTAGCACAATCAGGTATGTCAAATATTTGAAAGCGGCCGGTTCAGGGTCCGAAATAATCGGCGGGAATGTATAAGGAAATGCATAATTGTGGTAGAGGCGAAGAATGTCTTTCCAAAGACAGGGTGGTATGGCGTTCTATTTTCTCTATACACTCAAGTCGGTGACGGTTAGTTAATCAGGTAGTTGGGTCTTTGTTATTATCGCTTTATTAGGATTTTATTAGGAGCTTTATTAGAATGTCCGCCTCCGTAGTGTAATGGTCAGCACGCTCTGCTACCGTTCTGTAGGTACCGGGTTCGATTCCCAAGGGGGGTAAAATAAATAAAAGTGATTTTTTCACTGTTATATTTATCCAATATCACCCTGGACTGGTACCTGAAGCGGAGGGCTGATCACCTTTCCTTCGTGCGTAAACGATCAAGATAACACTGCGTTTATATGACGCAGTGCTCTATGCACCATTGGGGTGCGGATAAGGGTTTATTATTATTATTATTAGGATTAATCTGCTGTTATAGCCTCACCGTGTATATCGTCCAAGAAACATTAGTTTGGAATAAGGGGGCAGTAATTAAAACAATAAAAAGTGTCACGGTTCGCGTACCATCACTCCCCACGCGAGACAGAGTAATTTACAAGCTCACTTTTTCATTTTCTAATTATGTTTTATAACTTTTTTTAATAATCTTGTTGAATACGCAAATTAAGTATAGCCACCCCGGAGATACGATCACCCTGAAGTGGGATATAGGGTTGTCCCTATAGAGCCTTGGTCGTCAAACTGCGGCCCGCGGCAGATATTTGTGCGGCCCGCGATATAGCAAACAATTTTAGTAGACAATAATGAATAATGACTACCAAAACCGATTTTGCGTGCAAAGTAAACTAAATAAAAGTACTTACTGGGAATTTGGTAATAAGGAGAGCAAGTGTGCGGGTAGCTAAAAATATCCGTATCCGAATTCGATATAAAAAATGATTCGGATAATTGCGGATGTTACTCTAAATTACATTTTCAATTGACATGACGCGATATTAATATTTGTTTTGAGTTAAGACAGAGATTATCTTTGACTGTTTTAGCACTGCGACTAACTATTTTTTAATAAATTTTGAGTAGTTAAAATCTCGATAGAGACAAAGAATATTTCAAATTTATTTCAGGGAAAAGCATCAAGTGGCCACTTAAACCAGCCAATGACAGGTCGTAAGCCCTGTAAATGCCTAGATAGGGGTAGGGGTTGGATAGGAGTATGTATAAGAGCTTCGAGCTGGAAGCTAGCATGTAACAGTCGGCTATCGTACATAATACCCAATTCATAAGTGTGCGGCCCGCAGTGATACCTCACATTGTCCCATGTGGCCCTTGACCAGAAAAGTGTGACGACTAACTCATTATAAGTCAAAAAGTGAATGACAAGGGCGCTTGTGCACGACACGGAATTTTACTGCCCGGCAGTCCGGTTAGCATGATAAACGGATGATTGGCTTGGGCTTTAGGCCGTCTTTCTTGGGATCGGTGCGTGATCACGGTGCGCGTAAGTTCGATCACGCTAAACTGTCGTAGTAGCTTTAATTTAAAAATAATAGTAAATAAAAAAACGGACTGCCGGACGGTAAAATTCCGTGTAGTGCACAAGAGCTATAAGGAAAGTGTTATATTACCATACCACAAAGTTGGGTTTTGCTTATAGAGGGTGGCATTACCGACGAACAACTCATGGTAAGTCAAAAAGTGAATGATAAGGAGAGTGTTATATTACCATACCATGCTTTTAATATACAAAATACATTTTAAGTCAATTCATGAAGGGGGATTATTTTAAGTTAAATTTTTTTATACCTATTTTTTTTCTTCTTTCTCACTTTCAAATATTATTTTTGTACAAATGTCAGACCGTACCTAATAATTTTATTTTAATGGCATGATAATAGAATCATTATTCCGAAACCGGTAGTCACGAATTAGTGTTTATTAAAATGGTATTACAGAAAGTGAACGATGAATGATAAGGAGAGTGCTATATTACCATACCACGAAGTTAACAATGCTTTTAATATACAAAATACAAACAACAAAAAAATGCTTTGCAAGAGAAGATCTGTCAGGAAGCCTGGATGCTTCTGTATCAGATCTGGGAATGCGTAGGGATAGCTTTCAATGCATATCCCTGAGTTACTTAGTTATGGTATTAATAAGGGTACCGCATTCACCCGACAATGTCGCTCACTCCTTTCAAGAACGTCATAAATCAAAAATCGTAAATTTTCAGTTGTGCATATTTTAGGAATGCCCAGAAAATGTACTATATAAATGTACCGCTATAGGGCAGAAAATGTTGTTTTTTTGCATTTTGAAGAATAGGTATTGTTTAATTATTTTTTTAAATTTACTAAATATTTTTAAAATGGAGAAAAAACCTTCAGGTTTAACCTAAAAATATCTGTTGCACAGTAAAAAGTTCAATAAGTGGCTTGATATTTATTATTAAAACAATTTATTATACTATTAAAATTTAAAAACCTTCTCCTGAAAAATCAAGTTTTTTGATTTGTGAAGTTCTTGAAAGGAGTGAGCGACGTGTCCTTTTATCACTAAGCGATCTCTCCAACCTTGGTCAATACTGATTCATTGTCCGGAGTCGGAGAGAAATAACACATACCCAATTGTGTGGCCATGTGGACATGTGGCCTAAGGCAAGTCGGGTCGGATAGTGCGGCGAGCTTCCGAGACGTCTGACAGCCAGGGTTCTAAGCCGAGCTTTCATAAACAAGGCAGACAATGTGACTGCGAGAAGCAGCATTATAGAGCGGCGTGATTGAATTAGCGGCATTCGCCCCGTGTAATGTGTCGCCTTAATTGGCCACACCTGGCGACACGGCGACACGGCGACACGGCGACATGGCGACATGATGACACCGGTAACGTCGACATCGATGAACCCGTTACAAAAGAGTCAACCTCGCGCTGCACTCTCGACATTAATGAAATTGGCGAGATTTTATTTGAACACCACGACATTAATTACGGTTTCAACCATTTTTAGTTATTATTTTCTTGGTAAAATACCATATAAAAAATCTATTGTCACACGTGTGATAAGTCCAAGTTTATTTTCATTAAATACAGGTAACATTTTACATAAATGATTTTTTTTTTAAGTTTTGTACCTACTGACATTTCTTGGTGGAACTGCATTTTATAGAATAAAAAAACAACTATGTAATTTTTTCCACATTCATTTTATTTGACCAGCAACCGGGTTTCGTCGTTACCAAAATCCCAGTCTAACGATGTCGGTTACGACGAAACCCGGTTGCTGGTCAAATAAAATGAATGTGAAAAAATTACAAAGTTGTTATTTTATTTTATTTTCTAAAAATATCGTTTTGGCATTGAAAAAAAAAATTTTCTTCGAGATAATTATATGGTTTTGAAAAGAAAAGAGTTTTTGAAAGGTAAGGGAATAAAAGAAAGTTAAGTTGCTATTTATAACGTATGTAGGAGAAAAATTTGGCACGATCAAGTATGGCAAATACTTAAAAGTGATCAGGTTAGTAGTCGAAACAATCGGCGGGTATGTATGAGGATTTGCATGAACGTGGAAGAGGCGAAGAATGTTTGCAAGGACAGAGTGGTGTGGCGTTCTATTCTCTCTGCCTATCCCTGCGGTGAAGCGGCGTGATGGTTAGTTAGTTAGTTAGTTTTAGGGGCTTTACTTCCTGGTTTAGTAGTCTGGATTCGAGAATAGTTTTTCCATATCTCAGTCGCGAATATTGATCAGTTTGAAACGTTTGTCTGCTGTATGTATTATTGTTGATAGATGATACTGTATTGTATATGTTCCAGTGCCTTGTTTGAACAAGTCTCCCCTCCCACGCTAGAGTCTTGGTTAGGGGCTTCTTCGAATATAATAATTTAATATATATCTGTTACGCCACGGTCGTGTTTGATGGCATGCCACGGTCTGAGTTGTTCCTTGAGGGACGATTTCACGGCCGAAATGTCCAGCGTCACGCGTCTTACCAATGCGTGACCGAGAATCAATCGGATTGAACCAACTGAACAGCATCAGAACTGGATCAACAATTTTAAAATCACACACCATGGAGAGAGATGAGACGATTACGAAAAATATCAATGAAGAAATGTATTAGACAACAGTGACATATCGTTCACTCCTTTCAACAACGTCGTATATAATATCAAAAATCGTAAATTTACAGTTGAACGAGGCTGAACGAGGAATAATTGAAAAGATTAGAAAGAGCTCTTTGCGGTGGTATGGACATGTGGAGCGAATGGATAGCGAGAGAATGACTAAGAAAATATATGTGGCGAATGTGAGAGGGAAAACAGAACGTGGACGACCGAAAAAGACTTGGCACGATCAGATCAATCAGAACCTAAAATCTGGAGGTGTCAAAAGTCTGCGTAATCGGAGGGCATGTATGACTAGATGTATGGATGTGAAGGAGGCTAGGAGTGTATGTCAGGACAGAAGAGTGTGGCGTTCCATCCTCTCTGCCTACCCCTACGGGGAAACGGCGTGATGGTAGTAGTAGTAGTAGTAGTAAATTTACAGTTTTGCATATTTTGCCATGCCCAGAAAATGTACTAATATTCCAGCAAAAGCGGCATATTTTTACCTTAATATTTACCCGCTACTATAGGGCAGAAAGTGTTGTTTTTGCATTTTGAAGAAAAGGTATTGTTTAATTTTTTTTTAATACTAAATATTTTTCAAATGGAGAATAAACATTCAGGTTTTACCTGAAAAAATCTGTTCGATAGTAAAAAGTTTGATAAGTGGCTCGATATTTATTTTTAATTAATTTTATTATATTCTCAATATTATTAATATTTAAAGCATTTACTTTGTGGTTAGTCATTTTTACTTATTTTTTTTTCAAAAATGTTAATAAAATTAGTATATAACCGCTCACCGAGATTTTTACGTCTACCAGTTTGGAGACCAGCACGCAGACCAACACGCACTATAGTTTTCAATACAGACATGCGTTACGAGCCGAGGTTGAACGTGCAATAAAGTTAGACCTGCAATTTTATCATATTTTTAAACATTAAAAAAGATCTTCTGAAAAGTTTTTTGAAATATGACGTTGTTGAAAGGGGTGGGCGATATAATATATCGCCCAATATTTTATATATAACATATACATATTATGTATAAAACTGCGACTGTGGAAGTTCATGAATTGGTATGACTTTCAGAAAATTCATAACAGTAATCAGGGAATATCAATTAATACATTAATTGATTCGTCAGTCAGTTTTTAGTAAAATCTATCAATTTAAAACATTTTGAGTGTGTCCAAATACTTATTCACAAATCTGGATTATCTCCGATTACAGGAGTTATTTTTCGTATTATTTTTTTACATCTCAACATAGATGAAGAAGAATATGCATGTCTGGGCATTTACAGGGTTACGACCGTCATAGGCTAGTTAAAGTTATCACTTTACATAAGTGCAACATTCACCAATTCTACCCATGATTGACTATCACACTATTAATTTTATTGGAAGTTCTATACATAATATATGATTCGAAATTGAACCATGAAGTTATTGAATTGGTATGACTTACAGAAAATTCAAAACAATAATCAGGGAACATCAATTATTTCATTAATCGATTCGGCAGTAAGTTTGTGATAAAATGTGTCCATTTTTAATTTTACTTGGAAGTCAGTATCTTCTTTGCCAAATCAAATAAAGGCCAACGCTAAATTTGGCAACTGTTGAACAGCTGCAGTTGTCACGAAAGTACTCTTTTCACTAATCATCAGTATGTGCACTCACTGTGCGCATAGCCCTGTCAATGTCGCAACGAGATGTTACATAAGAAAAATTGATCTCGGATTGATACGGGCCATTAAAATCAAATATTGCCGACGAATATTCCCATAACGCCGGCTTTTTCCAATTCAATTTGTCCAAATTCGTGCAATTAACAATTAAAATCGGTATTTATTACAAAACGCGGCCGTAAAAACCGTAATGGAGTGTAATTTGTAAGCCGTGTGATTACCGCGGATGATATCATCCATTATCTATGGGGAACGACTTAATTAGTATGGGTTCTATGAGAAAACTTCAAGCGATGGTATTTTTGTCGGGTTAGACTCCCAATACTGCTAGTTGCCACATTTAAAGTTATTTTCTTAAAGGAATAACTTTGCATTTAGTAGTTAGGGCATTTGGTTACCGTGCTAGAGGTCCCGGGTTCAATTTCCAGGATAGTCAAACTTCGTCTTGTTTCTTGTTTCCTCGTGTCCTTCCGTTTTTTCGGTTAGTTGTTGCTGCAGCCAGTTATTACCCCCCCACAGCGGCCCCCAAGTCATCAGACCCTCTTTTTGAGGTATTCTGACGCCTCTCTTTTTCATATTCTCCCAATGCCTCCATTTTAAAAATTTAGGGGTCAATTTGTGGGGTCTTGTCTTGCAACAGGTCCTGCCAATTGCCACTCCAGTCTTGCTACGCAATCCATGCTATCCGCTATTCTGGTTTTGATCATAATTTCTTCTTTATAAAGTTAATTTACTTAGTTTTCACCACTTTTTTATTAATACAATTTAACCTACCGGTTTCGACAATACCTTGTCATCATCAGGGTTTATTTTAAATCAAAAACATTAAAATACTCTCACAAAAAACTTCCACACACTCCAAAAAAATCCTAGTAGGTATTCCTAGTATCACTCCATTTGTCTTTCGTAGTATGGTGTCGTAATAGTTTTTTTAATTTTTTTTTAAATTATTATTTATTTCTTTAATTAGCTTATATCACACTAATATAAACTATTATTTACACTTAATTTTCATCATATATGTATATATCTTATCTTCTTACAGTAAACAAAACATTTATTTTTAAATTCTTTCAGACTCTTTATATTCTTCATATATTCAGGCATCTCATCATACATTTTCAAACCCTTATACATTAAACAATTTTGTAACTCGGTTTTTTTTCAACAATGGCAGTCTTATTTTATCCTTATTTCTAATAATATGTTAATGAAAATTCTTGTTAGTTCCGTTTATTTCACACCGAGTTGAGAGTATAGTCACATTAATGTATAGTTTTTCATTTCCCTTTGTGTTGGCAGATACGAGTGTGTTTAGACAAGCCCGTTCCCCTTCACACATTCTGTTTTATTACTCTAAATTCAGCATTGTGGGATTACTAAGGAAGAGGTATGTCCCGTGCGCCATCTCGCGAGGAGGGGTGATAAGGAGACGATAAATTAGTTTCCCCGCTGCTCGTTATTAACCCACTCCTCGCGCTTCCCCAAGACCTGTTTATTTGTTTCTCGATCTGGCTAATTGCATATTATTATGAAAGCACTTTTGCAATTTGAGAATTACTAAAAAATAATTAGGTTCTTCTTATATCGGACTCAATTATACACACATTGCTTGGGTATGACTTAATTGATTTAATTAGTAACAGCGTCAGTCAGATGTTACTATTTGAAGTAGTTTTTTTTTATACATGAATTATCTTTAATGTATTATATTATTTTTTAACATCTCATCAAAGATGAAGAAGAATATGGAAGTCTGGGCATTTACGGGGCTGACGACCGTCATCGGCTGGTTTAAGTGATCACTTTACACACGTGTAACATTCACCAATTCTACCCATTATTGACAACCACACTACTCAAATTCTTGGAAGTTCTATATATATGAACCAATTTAGAAACCTTGTTCTTGAATCACTAGAACTTCACTTACTTTAATGTATTATTTTATTTATATTTATTTCTATGTGTATGTATGTGTGTCTATATATATATATATATATATATATATATATATATATATATATATATATATATATATATATATATATATATATATATATATATATATATATATATATATATATATATATATATATATATATATATATATATATATATATATATACACACATACATACACATACACACAAACATACATATATACATCCAGTCTACTTTCATCCTTCTTTTGCCAACTCCATTAATACTTTTATTTACATTCTTTTCATTCCTTGCGCCAAAGATATTTAATTTGCTGCCCGTAACCATTAAGAATTCCAGTAGTGATCATGTGTTTAAGAACAGTGTCCGTCGATGGTTGCTTCTCGTTGGAAGGGACAAGGTAGAAAGTGAATTAATTAAAGTCCAGGTGTAATTTTTTATTGTAAAACCTTTATATTGTAAATTGTTATTGTATCTATTGTATGTAATGTATATAATCTAATAATTAAAAATATATATTAATATTAAAATAAAAAATTTATTAACATGTAAGTATTTCGGCTCAACACAGGCCATGCCTTAAGAGCCGATTTCATAAATCGTAGTCATACAGGAGAAAGTGACCAAGTGCATTTTTTTACAAAAACGTGATCATAACACGATGACAAAGGAAAGTGCACTAGAAAAGAGTCGCGTCCAATAGAGAACTATGGAAGTCCAAAAGGAAGGCCTTTGTTCAATACTGGACACTAGAAGAAGACTGAAGAGAAACAAACTGATGATCTTATGGCATAGTTGTGCGGTATGATCGATAATCCTGAAATTATCCGGAGCATTGGTCTGTATGTTCCCGATAGTTACCTAAGACGGCGTCGGCATAGATTGTTTCACATTCCTAAACACAGGACCAACCTGCCGATGGTTATGCCTGTAGGAAGAGCTACCGCTATGTTGAACAATATCTCATTGGATTGATCTGTTCAATGTGTCTGAAGGAGTTTTACGTAGCGGGAGTCTCTTTACACCTTTAGCAATAGTTCTTGCATATGTTCGATTTTTTTTTATGTATTTAATGTAAACGCTTTAACTTTTTTAGTTTGTAATGTATATGTTAATTGAAAATAAATAAATTGAATTGAATTGAATAGTTAGGCGTTTTTCCAACCGCTGGTAACTGTTCTTTCCCTTACGTTTCGACAGTGTTAAATGGTTCTATTAAGCGCGTGTCTTCTTATCGCAATGTTTCTCGAATATTTACTTATGTTTAGTATGTATATGAATTTGCATATCGTCTGGGTGTATGTATTGAACTGCAAAGCTATTAAGGCAGCCTGCGTCGTTAGTCACACCGTCTAGCTATAAAGTATACACGGGTAACTATACATTAACTGCCGCACAGTGCTAACATCACTCCGCAGACATGCGTGTTAACATCGTTAGCACCGGCACGCACGCACCGTGCGCGAGTGTGTGGCCGGGCCGTATGTAGGAAATAGGTTCACACAAATGTCTGTATATGTACAATACTTAACGTGGAATGTACCTAGCATTGTAAGTTTTGTATGAGCTGGCTATAACACGGCCTGCCAATAAAACAATCGTGCAAGAAAAGATCAAAAGTCACATCAATGTTAACACGACTCTAGAAAGGTCAGATTAACCTTCCCCTCCGCGTGATATGTATTTACTACAACTCGACTTTTCAAATGAGAATATCAATATAAAATATAATAGATACGGGCTGACAATTTTTGTATTCCTAAGTAATATAATTATGTATTACATAAAAGTATTAAAATATAAAGTTATTCATTTGCAGCGACGGAAATAAATAATTTGTTAAAAAATTGGCAATAAAATCGCCGATACACAAACGTTTCTGTGTGCGCGTGTGGCGTGCTTTGTAAGTATTCGTGCATGTCGCATATCGTAATATTCTTCTTCATCTTTGTTAAGATGTCAAAATATTTTATATTATCTTATTAAAAAATATTGTCCGCCTCCGTAGTGTAATGGTCAGCACGCTCGTCTACCGTTCTGGAAGTCGCGGATTCGATTCCCGAGGGGGGTAAAATAAATATAAGTGATTTTTTCACTGTAATATTTATTCCATATTACCATGGACTGGTACCAGAAGCGGAGGACTGATCACCTTTCCTTCATGTGTAAACGATCAAGATAACACTGCGTTTAAATGACGCAGTGCCCTATGCACCATTGGGGTGCGGATAAGGGTTTAATAAAAAATAATAATAAAATATTAAAAAATATTAAAAACATACCACAATCACTAAATAAATACGTAAGTACATAAAAAAAAATCGAAAAAAGAAAAAAAATCATTCGTTAATGGAATCTTTCATGTTTTACTAATACACATATTGACAACTTTTCATGGGTAGTTTTATTTGCTAATTTAAGTATTTACATAACTTAGTTGAAAACATTTTCTCTTTACCTCTTAGTCGTTGATGACGACTCACATATGTACATAAATACATACATACATACCTGCTTAATATAATGAGCAAAAAAATATTGAATAGTAATAAATAAACCACTCTAAAAATTAGCTAGTTTTCTAGTAATTCCCAGTATTTTTCTATCCAATTTTCATTCATGGTTGGTTCCGCCGTTTTGTGTTCAGATATAATAATAATAATTTGGATCATGTAGAGCCATTTTTGTAAAATTATATCTCAAGGGCGCTTATAAAAACATGGATAGTAATAGATTGATGATAATAATGATATATAAAATAATTTACAACTTTTTGAGTGTCTCCAAATACTTGTTCACAAATCTGGATTATCTCCATTTATAGGAGTTATTTTTCTTATATTTTTTCTGAATTTTGTGGAAATTCTAGTGATTCAATGACAGTATTTCGAAATTGGATCATATATGTAGAATTTCCAAGAATTTGAGTAGTGTGGTTGTTAATCATGGGTAGAATTTGTGAATGTTACACGTGTGTGAAGTGATCACGTAAACCAGCCTATGACGGGCGTACGCATTGTAAATGCCCTAACTTCCATATTCTTCTTCATCTATGTTGAGATGTCAAAAAATAATTTGAAAAATAACTCCTATAATTGGAGATAATCCAGATTTGTCAACAAGTATTTGGACACACTCAAATTTTTGGTAACCTCCATGTTAGCATGATTGTTAATTTTCTTCATCCCTTTAATGGGACGCTATGATGACAAGAATAATTCGTCAATACAGTATTCAAATGTGTACCTACATTAAATATTTCATCCCTTGAATCGATTCCATAAACACTTGACCCAAAGTGAGGCGTCAGATTACCGTTTGAAACATCAGTCGTGCCAGGATAGCGGTAGAGCGCAGAGCGAAACGACCGGTAATGTAATACCATATTATCCGTATTTTTGTCACAAACGTACGAGGATATTTGCATAGTTGATCAAACACGGGCGATGTTTGCTGAGCGAAGCATGATCGCTGTTAACACGGGGCCAAATAAGGCCTTACGTTCTGTTTACCCCCAATTACGAAAAATAACAAAATAATATATACAGGTATGTCATCAATGACTTATATCACTCTGCTAGTATAGATTTGATGAACTTTGAGTTTTTTTTGTATACCTAACGACTGAAGTTCTAATAAGCGTTTATTATACGGAATTTTCGCTTTTATACGACTACTTTAAACATTTAAAGCAATTAACGTCAAAAGACTTGAAAAATACTTTCATTAATGGATTCGGCATTCATTTTGTAGTTATATTTATCCATTTTTAATGTAAGTTTTACTTGGAAAAAACCACTATTTTAAAAAAATCTATTGTGACACCTATTTTGATGCATTCCGCATCACACGGTGTTTGTAAATGATGCAGAATGCAATGATACGTCTCACAATATATTTTTAAAAATAGTGGTGTTTACCAATTAAATTTACATTAAAAATGTATAGATACCACCATATTGTAACTGTCCTATCAATTAATGACGTATTTTTTAAACCTGTTGATGTGAATTGCTTTAAATGTTTACAAACTGATTTATTTTTATTTTTAAAAATAAATATTTTTGTTTTTATTATTTATACAAATATTTCAATTTCATTATATTTCTGTGAAATAGGTATCAAATTGCGGTAGAGGGGTTCGAACCGAGAAACTCTTGACTCAAAAGTCCGCGACACTAACCACAGGACCACAACCCGGCACTTATAAATTAAAATTAATCAAACATAGTCTTACAACAACAAAAAAAACGGTTTTTCTTTACATCGCACAGAAATTATAATTTTTATCTTGGTTTCTTGGTTATATCCAGGGTAGGCACTGGTTTTCTGCCTATATATATAGAATGCACGCTCTGATCCTGCATTAAGTTAACCTACGTTAGATCCGGCCCTCGCTGTATCAAGTGCATTCCCTTTAAAGGTTTGTTCCCTAATTATGTTAACATATGCCGTAATTGCCATCAAAACTTAAATCACAAAAATCATTGTTATTCATAATATTAGAAAAATATGAAGGGTGTTTCGTGAGGTGTGAAGCTAGAAGACAACGTAATATATTAGTTCATAAAAACTCCAAAATACTTTATTGCTATTAGGTTAGGTATTATACATGGTTCACATAGGTAGGTAGTTTATGTTGTCGACTAGCCGGATATGAAAAATTACATTAAATGAATTAAGCAATATTAGATTATAATAATACTACAAAAGGGGGGAATTACTATAACATATAAAGGAAATGCCTCACACGATGGACCGATCAAGTTGAGGCAGCAGCAGGCACCTCGGTGGTTGGAGCGCTACGTGCAACGCAGTCAAGGGACAAGAGTCATTGCTTCCACAAGGGTCACAACCCTCCTTTATAAAATAAAATTGTTAAAACTATCCAGTTGTTTTGTTATATATGTATCTAAAAAAACATCTCTTTAAATTCACACTCTGCGGTCTTCGGTTGAGTTGTTCTGAACTTCAGAGATCCGACAAAAAGTGAACTAGTTCGGAGTTCAGGGTTCTCAGTTCGCGCCCTTCGGCGATACGCTTTACGCTATACGCCATACGCTATTCGCTATACGCTATTCGTGGTGTTGGAGTGTTTCGCGAGTAAATGAGAATGAATCGCGAAACATGGCGCGCTAATGAAGGACCAGCCGCAGATAATACCTCTCACACCGAGCGCCTGGTGCGAGCCGCAAACACTGCTAAGTGCTGTGCCGTGTCTAACCTCTTAGGGCCTGGCTCCGACATCTCTGCATCCACAGTACACTCCCGATTTACCGGGGTCGGGTTAACCGTGAAGCGGATTATCCGGACGCTTGATTCGTTGAAAAAATGTACAAAAATATTTTACAACGTGTCCAGACTTCCATTCTTCTTCATCTTTGATGAGATGTCAAAAAATAATATGAAAATTAACTCCTATAATTGGAGATAGTCCAGATTTGTTAACAAGTATTTGGACACACTCAAAATGTTGTAAATAAATTATCTGGTCAAATTATAAGCTTAAATAGTAAAAATGAAAATGATATTTTCTGTCGTTTCTCATGTATGTGATTATAATCCAGGATTCAGACCTCACATACTGATATAAGAGTTTCTGCTCAATAAAAAGCTTCTTTTCATCTCACCAATAGATGTCTCTAGTGAAGTTCTAGTGATTCAAGAACAATGTTTCTGAATTGGTTCATATATATAGAACTTCCAAGAATTTGAGTAGTGTGGTTGTCAATAATGGGTAGAATTAGTCAATGTTACACGTGTGTAAAGTGATCACTTTAACCAGCCTATGACGGTCGTTAGCCCCGTAAATGCCCACACTTCCATATTCTTCTTCATCTTTGATGAGATGTCAAAAAATAATATGAACTCCATTATAATAAATTAAATGTTATATCTGCTTTAACAGATTTCTTGAGTCTACTGAGTTGTATTTTATTGTTTAAAAAAAACACTTTTGTGACAATTATTTCGCCTAGTTATGGCATTTTCAAACGAATGTCAAATGTCGTTAACATTTAATACATAAAATAAAGTTAATTATCATTTCATCGTCCGGATGAAAGAGGTTTGTGGTGAAGTGTACTCTGCAGCTAGTATCTGTGTATTGTAATTATACATAGAAACGTATGTGCCGGTCGTATGAGATGTGAAGAGCCGAGAACAGTTCACCATCTTCACATTATAATCCTTTCTAACGTGTAGTTTAACCGCAAACTGTCGGTGAAGCTAGACGCTTGCTTTCTGTGTCAGTAGGAGCTGTGCTTCACACGCGGCGCGTGCCATCATCAGGGAGGGGTGGCGGTTGGCGGCTTCTCGCAAATCTGACGAAATCAAGAAACTGTTAACGTGCATTAATTAGGATGTAATAAGGCAGTAAACAAAGCAATGGAGTCCAACCCTTATTTATGTGTGGAAGTTAAGCATAGAGTTGGCAAAAGAAGGATAAAATGCGATCTCTCCATTTACCCATTTAGGATTAATAATAGGGTGTCTGCTGAATAAAAGCTTACTCAATCCAACATAGATGACTGTTGTAAACTCATATGTATTGTTTACCCACCAAGCCACCTTATGTGTCGTGTCGACGGAGTACTTTATACACACTTTTCATTTATATATTTAAAAAATATATATTTTAATATATCGTAGTCGTACAGGAGAAAGTGACCAAGTGCATTTTTTTAGAAAACCGTGATCATTGACTATTTGATATCTTCCTAGCTTAATTTTGCCCTGAAAAACGTACCAAAGGATTTTAAACTAGTAAGTATAACATATTGACTGGGTAAAAATGACTAACTGCATTGATGTTTATTTTGTTGCCAAGCAAAACTGATTTGAATGGCCCTGCTGAACATTTAACGTTTTGGTAGCTGGTCACTTTCTCCTGCACGACTACGATATATATATATATATATATATATATATATATATATATATATATATATATATATATATATATATATATATATATATATATATATATACTTTTTTTTAAACACTTTTGTGTGCATATTTATATATATACACAATAGTGTTTTACAATTTTCACAGTATTAACTCTCGATCATTTACGCATTCCTTTAACTGCTGGCACAATTGACGAAATTAACTTATTTCACGTTGCGAGATAAATCTCTCAGCAGCTTGGCGGCCAAATCGCAAAGTTTTTGCATGTTTTAAACTGGTTCGTTTGGAGTTTGGATCAAAACCATTCGCCAAACGGGGAGGCGGCTTTTTGTAAGGCGGCTGGAATGATAAGATGGGATTAAGTAATGTGATACAGAGTGCAGTGTGCCAACGCCAATTTCCTACACCCAACTCTGGCCAATGTCTGCAGCCTCCAGATGGCTCTTGGCTCCGCGAGTGAATTATTCACACCGACATTAGTACTTGATCTGTGTACGAGTATTATCTCATTTTTATACTCGGAGGATCGCAATAGAAAATATGAAAATATTCAGTATATTTAAAAAAATAATAAAAAAATAGGTAGGTACCTTTTCTTCAAAATGCAAAAACAACACTTTCTGCCATGTAACGGGTAAATATTAAGTTAAAAATATGTCATATTATTTTTTGATATCTCATCAAAGATGAAGAAGAATATGGAAGTCTGGGCATTTACGGGGCTTACGACCGTCATAGAACTTGTATATAGAACTTCCAAGAATTTGAGTAGTGTGGTTGTCAATAATGGGTAGAATTGGTGAATGTTACACGTGTGTAAAGTGATCACTTAAACCAGCCTATGACGGTCGTAAGCCCCGTAAATGCCCAGACTTCCATATTCTTCTTCATCTTTGATGAGATATCAAAAAATAATATGAAAATAACTCCTGTAATTGGAGATAATCCAGATTTTGTGAACAAGTATTTGGACACACTCAAAATGTTGTAAAAATATGTCGCTTTTGCTGGGATATAGTACATTTTCTGGGCATGCACAACTGAAAATTGACGATTTTTAACTTATGACGTTGTTGAAAGGAGTGAGCGATATGTATTTTCAACAACAACACAGTTTCAATTTCATTAATTGATTCGGCAGTCACTTTATGGTAAAAATCGATCCATTTTTAATTTAAGTTTTACTTAAATAATGATTCTTAGGCGTGCAGTGGTTTGACTTTGTGAGGAATGAAGAGATAATGCGTTGGACGCAGAAAATTTTCGTCACAACTGTCGTCAAGAAAAGGCGATTCAGTTGGCTTGGCCATGTACTCCGCATGTCTCCCGAGAGCCTAAATCAAGCTTGCCTCTTTTACAAGGCATCAGGTTCGACCACTGTTGACAATTCGTCGGCAGTTTTCGTCAGAACTTCGGGACGCGGATCTGACTTGGGAGGATGCAAAGGAGCTGACAGCCGACAGAAAAGCTTGGACACAGTTTGTGGACTCCATATGCTCTACCTAGGGAGCGGATATGGTTTAATAATAATGTTTACAAAGTAAAAATTTTAAATGGGTAGATATATCCACCTCCGTGGTGTAATGGTTAGCTTGTTTAGCTGCAGTGCTGGAGGTCCCAGGCTCGATTCCCAGAGATGGTGAAAATAAATATTAGTTATTTAACACTCTAATATTTATTTCATATTGCCCTGGACCGGTCACTAAAGCGTAGGAGTGATCACCTTGGCTTCTTCTGTAAACGATCAAGATAACACTGCGTCAATACGATGCAGTGCCCTATGCAGCATTGGGTGCGGATAAGGGTGAGAAGTAGATATATCCATAAAGTGAGTGCTGCATCAATTGAAGAAAATATTTTTTTATCATTAAAAGAAAAAAACAAATATTTACTAAATACCACTAACTAACTAACTAACTAACTAACCATCACGCCGCTTCCCCGCAGGGGTAGGCAGAGAGAATCGAACGCCACACCACTCTGTCTTTGCAAACATTCTTTGCCTCTTCTACATTCATGCATCTCCTCATACATACCCGACGATTATTACGACTCCTGACCCGGCCGCTTTCAAGTATTTGACATACCTGATTGTGCCAAGTTTTCCTCGGTCGTCCTCTGCTTCTTTTTCCAACTACATTCGCCTCATAAATTTGTTTAACCGTTCTTTCTTCACTCATACGCTCCACATGTCATTTATTTAAATCTATTGTGACACGTGATCCGATGCATTTCGATGCGATATTATTATTATTTTTTTTTAAATATTTAATCTCAAATTTGAGTAATGACCAATGAGACGTCTTCGGTAGTTTGGAAAAAATCAGAATTCCCAACGTTTCTCTGCGTTCTCACGTTCCTCCTTCGGAAGCGACTCTCGACACGTAGGTAGGTACCTAGCGGCTACGTGTGCACTGCATACCCTTACCGCGCACGCGGGCAGAATGAGTGATGAGGTGTAATTGGGGAATCTCTGGGCGGGTCGCTGGGAATGTAGGCGGAATATAGAAAAGTAATGATGATACAAGTTTTTATTCAGCTTTAAACGAATGATATAAAAACTAACTAACTAATTAACCATCACGCCGGTTCACCGCAGGGGTATGCAGAGAGAATAGAACGCCACACCACTCTGTCTTTGCAAACATTCTTCGCCTCTTCCACGTTCATGCATCTCCTCATACATACCCGCCGATTGTTACGACTCCTAACCTAACCTAAACGAATGATATTATGACAACATTTTGAGTGTGTCCAAAAACTGTCCAAAAATTCTTTGTATTATCCAGATTTGTTGACAAGTATTTGGACATAATAAAAATGTTGTAAATAAATTAACTGGTCAAATTATAAGCTTAAAGTACTATAAAATAAAAATAGTATTTTTTTGGCGTTTTTCATGTACGTGATTATAATCCAAGACTCGGACTTCACATACAATTAAAAGAGTTTCTGCTCAATAAAAAACTTCTTTCATCTCATATGTTATAATTTAATTTTATTTATTTATTTCATAGATACATACATTTCTTTTTACGGCGGCTTTTTAGGCATGGCCTGTGTTGAGCTGAAATACTTACATGTTAATACAATTTTTTATTTTTTTTTATTTTTTTTTATTAGATTATATACATTACATACAATAACAGCTTACAGTATAAAGGTTTTACAATAAAATAATTACACCTGGACATGAATTAATTCACTTTCTACCTTGTCCCTTCCAACAATGTCCAACATTAAATGTCTCTAGTAAAGTTCTAGTGATTCAAGCACAATGTTTCGAAATTGGATCATATACTTATATATATATATATATAGAACTGCCAGGAATTTGAGTAGTGTGGTTGTCTATCATGCGTAGAATTCGTGAATGTTACACGTGTGTAAAGTAATCACTTGCACCAGCCTATGACGGTCGTAAGCCCCGTAAATGCCCAGACGTCGATATCATTCTACATCTATGTTGAGATGTCAAAAAATAATATAAATTGGTCTTAGTATTATATAATATAAACGCATTCCGGATCATTATTTTTCATTATTTTTTAAAAGACGCATTGTTGTCTTGAATAATACAGCTGCATCTCCGGATCTCGCATTCCGTTGGCGTTGCGCGTTGGCGAGAGTAAAACAACTACAACAACTACAACAAAAAAACAAAATCCGGGCGGCGAAGAATCGAGGAGAAACACCTAGTCGGCGATTAAACGGCTGATAAAACTCCCAGGTAGGGACTATGCGGTCGCCGGACGACTTGCTCCTTTTGTGAAGACTAATGTAGGTACAATGTAGGTGTGCAGTAGGTTGGTACATCACTACTACCTCCGATACCTTGACTGGGTCGAAAGATACCTTATGTCATTGACTAACTAGTATAGCCCGCAACTTAATTTACTTTAAAAATATGTTACATTAGACGTTGTTGCATTTTTTGCTGAAATAACCTTTTTCGTATTGAAAAAAATTGTTTTTTTTTTAAATGTATGATTTAAAAAAAAAAGAGTTATTGAGTTGATTGAGAAAAAAATGGTGACCAAATATTTATTCATTTTATATTCTTTATGGTCCAGAAATCGTCATTTGTGGAATTGTGTAATTGGCTTTTTTTATTAATGTAACTATTTTTTTATTATTTACTTCCCGAAAAAAAAAATTAAAAAAATGTCGCAACTTAATTTTCTTTAATCTAGGTAATATTGAACCTCATTGATTTTTTTTTGCTAAAAACACTGTTTTTGTTTTAAAAAAATTATATATATTTTTTCGAAATAATTATATGATTTTGTATTTTTTTATTGAACGGTAAGGAGTTTCACAAATCTAATGTTTTAACCTTCATGTATCGCTCACTCCTTTCAAGAACGTCATAAATCAAAAATCGTCAATTTTCAGTAGTGCGTGTTTTCGGAATGCCCAGAAAACGTACTATTTCCCACCAAAAGCGGCATAATTTTAACTCAATATTTACCCGCTACAGGCCAGAAAGTGTTAAATGTCAAATGTTAAGTGTCAAATGGAGAAAAAACCTTCAGGTTTTACCTAAAAAGATCTGTTGCACAGTAAAAAGTTCAATAAGGGGCTTGATATTTATTTTTAATACATTGTATTATAACTTTTAAAACGTTCTCCTGAAAAATCAAGTTTTTTTATTTATGACGTTCTTGAAAGGAGTGAGTGATATCCCTTATTTCTCTACAGATTTCAATACGAATGCTATCCACAGTCTTGTAATTTTTCATATTAATTTGTAAGCCAATAATCACACATCGTGATATTTATCCATTACTCATCGGGTATATTATTTGTGTGTGACTTATTTATGTACTTAATATGTTTACAAAAATAAATAATTAAAATAAAATAAATAAATATAAATTTCCCCCATCTTCGTTTTAAATTGAAACGACAACGTCTGTGGATGACGAAATCGTGTGCAGGAAAATTGTAAAGAAATTGATGAATTATTATACTCGTATTTATGGGCAAGTTGGCAAAAACGCTTAATTTATATGTTATCTCGAAGGTGTCGGAATAAATTAAATTTTATTTGTAATTTTCTTGTTTATTGCATAATATCGTATCTTTGTTTGCGGCTATTTACAGTTTTTTCTTAAGTACAGGAAATAAAACACTTGTTCAAAATTGACCTTGTTTAAGTATATTAAAAAAAACGTTTCCACAAAGGAAGCATCTAGTTACCATTGGGTAAATTGTACGTATGTACATATTTTTAAAAATTACTTTGAAATCACTGCATTGTGTCTCATATGACGTATAACGGTTTTGATACGTAGGTAGGTAAGTACTTTAG
The DNA here is from genome assembly GCF_059751285.1 of Brachycentrus maculatus. Taxonomy (NCBI): domain Eukaryota; kingdom Metazoa; phylum Arthropoda; class Insecta; order Trichoptera; family Brachycentridae; genus Brachycentrus; species Brachycentrus maculatus. The sequence continues at coordinate 849,792 of NW_028280900.1, read as the reverse complement.
AAAAGTGCAAAATTTGAAGCTATAATTTTATTTTATTTATTTCTTTAGTTAGCTTATATTACATTTAATACAAACTATTATTTACACTTAATTTATTTCATATATGTATATATATATTAACATCTTCTTATGGTAAACAAAACAATTATGTATTTTTAAATTCTTTCAGACTCTTTTCATTTTTCATACATATGTACATACAAAAAATGTTATAACGTTATTTAAACATAACAGTACATATGATGTGTAAATCCTTTTTCTTGAAATATTGATCATATTTAAAATACATATTTTTTAAAGACATCTTAACATAGATATAAACAAGTCTGTAGTTTATTAGGGAAAATTGATTTTAAAACACATTAGCATGGGGTACAATCTTATTTTCCATGGACTTTTTGTTACACGATCAAACTTTTACTGGTTTTGTAAAATTGAGCATTCTAGAATATGGCACAATGGTTTATGGTATGGGGCATAGTGAAGGTGTCGCTAGTCCGACGCCAGACCCGGCTATTATACTGGGGATCACGTATTAGTCTCTGGGGTGATTGTGGATGCTGGGAACATCTTCTCACCCTTCTTCTCTCCTGGTAGAAGCGATATCTGCACACATAATATATAAGAGAAGAATATGATCTCTGCTTGATAAAAAAAACGATGTATACGCAAATAAATAGCTACGCTACTTACATTTTTATCAATCTGTATTTGAACATTTTTTCTGGTGTTTTTCTGGTGTTTTTCATGTATGTTATTATAATCCAGGATTCGAACCTCACATACAAATAAAAGAGTTTCTGCTCAATAAAAAAATCTTCGTCATCTCACCAATAGATGTGACTAGTGAAAATTATAGTGATTCAAGTATAATGTTTCGAAATTGGATCAAATATCGCTCACTCCTTTCAAGAACGTCATAAATAAAAAAACTTGATTTTCAGGAGAACGTTTTTAAAGTTTAAAAATAAAATACAATGTATTAAAAATAAATATCAAGCCACTTATTGAGCTTTTTACTGTGCAACAGATCTTTTTAGGTAAAACCTGAAGGTTTTTTCTCCATTTGAAAAATATTTAGTATATTTAAAAAATAATTAAACAATACCTTTTCTTCAAAATGCAAAAACAACACTTTCTGCCCTGTAGCGGTTAAATAATAAGTTAAAAATATGCCGCTTTTGCTGGGATGTAGTAGGTACATTTTCTGGGCATTCCGAAAACATGCACAACTGAAAATTGACGATTTTTTATTTATGACGTTCTTGAAAGGAGTGAGCGATAAATATAGAAGTTCCAAGAATTTGAGTAGTGTGGTTGTCAATCATGGGTATAATTTGTGAATGCAAACCAGTCTATGGCGGTCGTAAGCCCTGTTAATCCCAGACTTCGTTATTTGAAAAATTGAAAAAATTGAAGATGCGTTATAACCGAGTTCTACTGTAATTGAATTAGACGTACAGGTACGTCCAGGGTGTCAGGTAAGTGGGTGGGTATCTCGTGACTTGTGACGACACTGAGAAGTAGGTACCCCTCACACCGAGGCCGACGGACGTGATCTCGCGAGGAATGCGAGGGTGGAATGTGGGGGTGGAATGGGTGGTGGAATGGGGGTGGAATGGGGGTGGAATGGGGTGGAATGGGGTGGAATGGGGGTGGAATGTGTCCACCCCGTCTCGCAGGGAAGCCGAGAGCCTTGTCTCGAGCTTCGGTCTTAATTGCACGAGTTTATTGAAATCTTGTCTCGGCGGCTGAACGCGTGCTGGGAAATTCTAAACAATATTCGATTGAATGACTCAGATCTTGACGCGGTCTGGAAAAAACTTTTTGATTATACCATAATTATGACCCCTCTTTGGATAATTAATTTTTTTTTTATAAAATAATGAATAATCGAATATGTCGTTAGGTGAGGAAGGCAACGAAGGCAACACTGATATGCGCATGTGAGGAGAATGGAACCTTCCTGACTCCCCCACATTGCACTATACGGCCAACCCCAAGGTAGACGACTCGTGGGCAGACCACCAAAGATATGGATCGAGGCCTACACCAAGAAGGAGAAGAATAAGAATAACATAACTTAAAATAGTGATTGTCCTGACGAAGAGACGGGTACGTCTCGAAACCGATAAACATCAAAATCTCGGTGGTTATATACTAATATTATTACATTTTTGTAAAAAAATAAATAAGTAAAAATAATTTAATAAAATTATAAGCTGCATAATTTTTGAAACCATCCAGACTCCCCACATCGTACTGTACGGCCAACCCCATGGTGGAAGACTCCCGGGCGGACCACCAAAGAGATTGGTCGATAGCTGGGAATCGACATCGCAGGAGGCTAATCTCTCTTAAAATCAGGACACAAGGCCTACAACGAGATGCAGAAGAAGAAGATATATTTTTTGTAGTTTTTAAAATAATTCGAATGTGTTTCTTATTTTTTATCAATTGAAACATGGACAATCAGCTTCATCCTTCAATTTCCAAATGACACAACTAAAAAATGTAGACTTAGCTTCACATTCGGTGAAAATGATGTTTCATTTTAAAATGTATTTGGAATGAATTTAGAAAAATCATAAAATGTGCTTTGAGTATTCAATATATTTAAATTGATACCACGGATTTTCAAAAATGCCATATTAACGAATCATTATGGTCCACTATACCAGACGCATCAATGCTGTATATACCACCCTTCCCAGCCCCAAATCCTACCAGCATCTTCCTGTTAACCTTATACCACCCTTACCACTCCCCCTTCTTACCTTCTAATGCATTAACTTCCGTTTTCATTCTCAGTTTATAATTTTTCTGGGGATTTAAAATTCAAATGGCAAATGCTCCGGTAATAAATAAGGCAAATCTGCTGATGCGGAAGAAATCTAAAATGGTCTTTAAAATATAGTCTTCATAGCTTCATATTGTATGTTTTAATAGTTATTATAACATAAATCTGGAATTGTTTAATTGGCTTTAAAATAATAAAACCCTTATCCGCACTCCAATGGTGCATAGGGCACTGCGTCATATAAACGCAGTGTTATCTTGATCGTTTACACATGAAGGAAAGGTGATCAGCCCTCGCTTAGAGTGAAAAAATCACTAATATTTATTTTACCCCCCTTGGGAATCGAACCCGGGACCTCCAGAACGGTAGCCGAGCGTGCTGACCATTACACTACGGAGGCGGACATTACAGACGGAATTTTTTTTTTTTTTTTTTAATTGGCTTTATTATTGTTAATGTAACTATTTTTATTAATGTAATGTAATGTTTATTATTGTTAATGTAACTATTTTTATTATTGTAATGTAATGTTTATTATTGTTAATGTAACTATTTTTATTAATGTAATGTAATGTTTATTAATGTTAATGTAACTATTTTTATTAATGTAATGTTTATTAATGTTAATGTAACTATTTTTATTAATGTAATGTAATGTTTATTATTGTTAATGTAACTATTTTTATTATATACTTTTTTAAATGTAAAGCTGTACAATTCCCGAACAAATAAAATAATAAATAAATACCGATTTTTTTACACTCACTAACAATCATGCTGCTTCCCCGCAGAGGTGGGCAGAGAGAATAGAACACCACACCTATCTGTCTTTACAAACAATCTTCGACTATTCCACATTAATGCATTTCCTCATACCTACATACTCGCCGATTATTCTGACTCTTTACGTGACCACTTACAAGTATTTTAAATACTGGATCGAGCCAAGTTTTCCTCGGTCTTCCTCTGCTTCTATTAACATCCACATCCGCCTTATAAATTTGATTCTAACTCCGGTTAACTGGCCGAATAGTCGGATTATAGGAGTATTTTTTTTAAAGAGCTTATAGGAACGGAAAAAAGAAGAGAAAAGAAAAAGTATTCTATCAAAACCAAATCTGTGAGGCAAATGTGTAAGGTGATAGAAGCAGAGCAAGACCTAGGAAAACTTGGCATGAACAGGTATTTCAAATACTTGAATGTGGTCAGGCCAGGAGTCGGGATAAGTGAAGATTGATTGCAAAGACAGATTGGTTTGGCGTTATTTTCTCTCTGTCTACCCCTGCGAAGAAGGGGCGTGATGGTTAGTTAGTCAGTTAACATACTTAATTATCAGGGGCGTGCTTTCCATATAGGCAGAAAAGCAGTGCCTATCCTAAGTTATCCACGTGACATAAGAAAACGCAACCAGTACATACCCTACCTTACTAAATAGTATCTAGCTTACCTTACTACCTACCTTCACTGCTTACCCTAATTAATTATCTACAAATACGCCACTGCCTATTATTAATTGCCCCTGCCATAGACAAAAAGAATCGCAAACCAATTATGGTATTTCGATATCTTATTTGGCATTGTTAGTTTATCTACTTAAATAAATACTTACATTTAATATTTCAAATAAACTAGGTAGGTACGTTTTACGGAGTGTAGGTACTCGACTTCTCGATAGCGCTGTATAAGTGGTCTCATGTAAGGACCTCGCTCGAGTGCGTGCGAGAGAGACGCCGCATCGGTTGGAACTCTCGCTGAAAAAAGATGGCACGATAATGTACGTAACGGCGACCCCCGATGTACGCTGGTAACGAAATGTGTTCCAAAGAGGGAGCAAAAAGTTTACACGAACCATGGCAACACAAGATACGGCGAAAAACGTTTCTATTCACCCCTTTTGTAGTGTGGCGCACATTGCACGACGCCCGCTTGTATGCCGGGACGTGTATTGTACCATTCGACCAATTTTATTTTATTTATTTATTTTCTTCGGAGGCAGATGGTTTATGAAGTGAAGATAAAACTAAACAATATAATGTTGAAGTGGAAAAGCTCTTTAAATGGATATATTACGTAGAAAATCATATAACAATAAGGCGAATGTATAGTAAATCAAATATCTTGGGATATTCACAGGGCTTATGACCTGTTATAGGCTAGTTTAAATGATCACTTAAAGCAGTCTACGACAGTTCTTAAGCCATGTAAATACCCAGACATTCGTACATCAAAGGCTGGTTTTAATGTGTAAAAAGGCGAAAGTTTCATGTGTCTAAAGCGATCACTCAAAACAGCCTATGACAGCCCTGTAAATACTGTTACTTTCATGTTTTTCTTCATCTATGTTGAGATGTTAATTATAAATAACTCCCAAGATGAGTAACCGAGATTTGTGGACAAGGATTTGGATACACTAAACATAATGTAAATATATTGAGAATTATGATAATTTTAATATTAAATTTAAAATGCGTAATTATTTAATTAATTTGAATAAAATACTTATAAATAAGAGATACATATAGGTGTCTTAATTTCTAGTTCATAGATGTGAAACGTTGCTTAGATTGACATCAATATTATGTAGATACGTAATATTATGTATGTAGGTAGGTATCTAAGATATAATCTCTAAAACAGCCGTCGAGAAGTCGGTGCGCGATGTAATTTAATATGCCTAAATCATATCTAGTGGCACCAAAGTCTTAAAATTATTTGTGTAAGTCAAACATAACAAAACATTTTAATTATAAAATTACAAAACGCCCTCGTAAAATATTCTACTATACTCGGATAAACCGTCTTGTTCATAACCGTCACTGAAATGGCGGTAATTAATTACAACATTAATTTATTTTTCGAACGCATTCTATTTTCAAATCCGTCCCACAATATTATTACACAGCTTGGGGGCTACTGGACTTACACTGACAGCAGCGGTAGAGCGAGACGGCGCACCCGCGGCCTTACGCTTTCACGGGTTAGAGCGAGAGAGCGATATCAAGCGAGCATTTCTCAACTTCAGTACGTGTCAGTTCGCCGAGGGGAGAGTGCGTCGTGTCGTTTTCCGGTTTAATTCGCGCGTGTGTTAACGAAGTATCAATTTTGCGGCTTAATAACTCGTCCGCGTGTTGTGGAGGATTGGTCATTATTCGTGTTAGTTTTTCTTACTTTTATAACATGTATAATTTAAGAATGACGTCTGTTTATTAGAGAATGTTTCCTTGTTGATGGTTTTTTTTGTGGTGCGCGCAGTTTATTATTTTTGTCGAGTGCGGTTTGGAGTGTTTGTATGGGAATGTGGTTGCGCCGTGCATAGCTAATTTGCGAATGCGTTTTTCTCGTCTCTGTTGGTTTGTGTTTTATGGTTTTAAATGTGCTGAGTGAAACAGTGCCCATATTGGATTACTTACCTGATGGATTTTCAACGCCTAAAAATCAAGTATCTATGCAACATTGAATTATAACACACATCGCCACCAATCTATCCCCGGATTAAGTTCTTACCTACGTGTTTAAATAACTTAATTGCAAGCATATATTATGTATATTTAATAATTTGGTATTAATGGGACAACTACACAACATCAATCTGTATAAGTAAAAAATATTTAAACGTTACCTTAATATTACTTTCGGTGCTTCCGTTAAAATAATAATGCTTTAAAAAATTATACCTTTCATATTTTTCTTTAGTTTCCACAATGTATTACCTAATTAAAAGTACCTACCTAGTGTTGAAACATATTCTAATTAAAGTTTGAGAAGCCTAACTGTCAAAGATGAACATTTTTTAAATGTAGAATTTCGAACGATTTTAGTGGCAACGGCCGGTATTGGCGGCGCGCTTTCCGTCGGCGACGGAAGGTTGTAAAAATACGTGGAGTCGTCAGGTTGGCGGCTAATTGCCGAAAACATCTGCCGTGGAAGTTTGTTGACTGATCTTCCCTGAGAACGAGGAACGACTGAACTGCGATAGAATTCAAAATTCAAAATGTAGAACGTTAATAAACGGTCTCGGAATTTGAATCGAAAAGAACGAACGAGGGACTGTAAAACTAAACGATCTAATAGATACAAATATTATTTATTTTTATGCAGTAGGTACCTACCTACGGTGCTAGATTTCTTAACTTTTTAATTAAATACTTTTAAAATACGCACTACTTATACATGAATACGTAGGTACTAAATATAAATACCTACCCGACATTTATGATATTCTAAGGGGCCGATGTATCTATGCAAAACGCTGTGTCCAATATTTCAAAAATACCTTTTTGTACCTAGAAAGAAAAGGGAAGCCAAAAAATACATTATTTTTATATGCTAAGTACCTACTTGAAGAATGCACCGGTTCTTAGGTTATTTCTACGGTTTAAAACCACGACTGTTTAGAAACCATATAATTCTCAGAAATACTAAATTTAGAGCCCCCATGCCCGGATCCTGAGTCAAGTTTCGGGGCTAAATTATGGGGAGGTGTATTTTTGGTAAAGGAAAAAAATAGGGGAGATTTTAGTACCTACGTAAATGAAACGACAATATGACAAATAATCTTCAAACCCTTATTATCCGCACCTCAATGGTGCATAGGGTACTGCATCATATAAACGCAGTGTTATCTTGATCATCAACACATGAAGGAACAATCTTGACAAATAAAAAATAAATTTGGATAATTTATATAGCGCCATTTTTCGTAAAATATAACCTCAAGGGGGCTTCACTGTGAATGAATTAGGGGGAAAAATATGTCGGAAATGATTTAGCAAAGAAATGTGTTTTTATTTTCTTTTTAAAGATCATCTCACTCTCACTATTTCTAACCACTGGTGGAAGAGATTTCCACGCCATCGGTCACGCAACGGCAAAGGCACGCTCGCAAAATTTAGTGCACGTATATTGGAGTAACTATTCATCTACGGTTCCTTGAAGATGTTTGTTTTTCACGACAAAAACCTTTCAGCGATATTTAGGTGAAACTTATTTCGGTTTTATTTGTCACTTGTCAGTCAATAGGAAATAGAGAAGATAAAAGAGTTGATTGCTACTCGTGTGTCAATATACTAGCGGCGTGTATCGGTGTGGGAGATAGAGTATTAGGAGTGCGTCTGTGTGAGTAAACAGAACCGATTTCCGTTCGCACCTTTTCGCGGTAAAACTTCTTCGCGTTTAGCAAAAGCCATTATAGCTCCCACACTAATATTCCATTGTACGGCTCACACCGCACACTGTATACGGCGCCACTTACAAAAAAAGAACCAAGTAATTTAAAGACACTTCATCAAAAATATACGTTAATTCAACTTAATTCCACGGTTGGATGGATACTTTTTTACTTATTCCCGCGCTGTTTTCGTGATAATCCGGTAGTATGAGTCCACGTGGACTACGGGCGACGCTAAATATAACGCGGGGTCGCTTAAAAGCGATCGCGCAATCTCATCGCTCGTCTAGAGCTCTCGCCGTATAGTGTTTACCTTGGAATGTGACGCTTAATCCGGCGTTGTTACCGGCGTTCTCGAATACGGCGCGGGTTTTTTCGTCGGCGGCGACGAATCGCGTGACGCCGTTCGTCGTGAATTCTGTTTTTTAAATTATACGCTACCACGACTCCTCCCCCTGTATAATTTTTAATGTGGGCATATTTTGTTCGGTTCGATTCGTTCGTCTCCTAAGTAAAGTTATAATGGATCATTGTCGGACGGGAGGAATATCTAATTTAACATACTCAACCTATAAAGGATTGTGTGAGACCCGTGAAGTGTTTATAACAGTCGATATAATCAATATTTTTACTTTCCAAAAATCGCCTTCGTAAAAACGTTGTTTTCGTAAGTTGGTAACGAATGACGTCACAGAAACGATGGACTTATTTTAATATTGGTAACATTACAAAATTATTGGCGGCACTATTTGTTGATATCTATGGTCCACCCAACACCCCCCTCCCCTCATATTTGTAAAACACAAATGGTAGTGTAGTGGTAAACAAACAATCCTCACCACTACTATTACAGCTCTATAAACCATAGACAATAAACCATATGATGTCATAAAAAATCCAATGATGGAAATTTGATGACGTATCGCTCACTCTTCTTCTTCTTCTTTTTGATGGCTTTTCACCAATCTTGGGTGTTATAGCCAGTGTCGAGTTATTTTTTATTTACACTTTTTACATTTGACTTATAAGGGTTAGTATTCCTGTTAGTGGGGTTAGTTTTATTAGTATTAGTTTGTTTAGTGGGTTATTTTAGGTATCGCTCACTCAAGATCACTTCAAGAACGTCATAAATCAAAAATCGTCAATTTTCAGTTGTGTATGTTTTCGGAATGCTTAGAAAATGTACTATATCCCAGCAAAAGAGGCATATTTTTAACTTGATATTTACCCGCTACAGGGCAGAAAGTATTGTTTTTGCATTTTGAAGAAAAGGTATTGTTTAGTTATTTTTTTTAAATAAACTAATATATTATTAGATTAAAACCAATATTTTTAGCTTTTCCACTTTATTTTTCTTTGAAGTGGAAAAGCTAAAAATATTGGTTTTAATCTAATAATATATTAAAAATGCTATTCCATCACGAAGTGTCAGTGGATAATATAAATCTATTAAAAATAAACTAGTTATTTTTCAAATGCAGAAAAAACCTTCAGGTTTAACCTAAAAAGATCTGTTGCACAGTAAAAAGTTTAATAAGTGGCTTGATATTAATTTTTAATAAATTGTATTATATTTTTAAACTTTAAAAACATTCTCCTGAAAAATCAAGTTTTTATTATTATTGACGTTCTTGAAAGGAGTGAGCGGTATGCGAACGCACGTTTTTCGTTTTACTAAAATACCTAAAGTTTAAACCTTCATATCTCCCTTAGTTCTCTACAGATTTCAATAAAAATGTTACCGATAGTCTTGTGATTTTTCACGTTAATTTACTAGCCAATTGAGAATATCCATTTAGTCCGATAATGACCTGTTAGAAATCGGACCTTTTTTGTAGGCAGCGATTGTTTTATTTCTGTGTATTGTATTGTTCCCGCGCTTCTTAGAAAGCTGTCTTTGTGAATTATGAGTCAGCATACCTGCCCCGACCGTTTCACAAAAAAATACCCGTAAAGTAAATAATAATGAGTCAAGGGCATGTTGTTTAAACTGTAAAAAACGGTCAAATGTATATATGTATATATATATATATATACATACTACTACCATCACGCCGTTTCCCCACAGGGGTAGGCAGAGAGGATGGAACGCCACACTCTTCTGTCCTGACACACTCCTCGCCTCCTTCACATCCATACATCTAGTCATACATGCCCTCCGATTACGCAGACTTTTGATACCGAAAGATTTTAGGTTCTGATTGATCTGATCGTGCCAAGTCTTTTTCGGTCGTCCTCGTTCTGTTTTCCCTCTCACATTCGCCACATATATTTTCTTAGTCATTCTCTCGTTATCCATTCCCTCCACATGTCCATACCACCGCAAAGAACTCTTTCCTACCTAATCTTTTCAATGATTCCTCGTTCAGCCTTACATTCCTTTCTTATATCGTCGTTTTTAATTCTGTCACAACGATTTTCCACACATTCGTCTGAGGGAGCGCATTTCAACAGCGTTCACTCTGCTTTCATCATTTATATAAATATATATATATATATATATATATATATATATATATATATATATATATATATATATATATATATATATATATATATATATATATATATATATATATATATATATATATATATATATATATATATATATATATATGTATATATATGTATATATATATATATATATATATATATATATATATATATATATATATATATATATATATATATATATATATATATGTATATATATGTATATATATATATATATATATATATATATATATATATATATATATATATATATATATATATATATATATATATATATATATATATATATATATATGTATATATATGTATATATATGTATATATATATATATATATATATATATATATATATATATATATATATATATATATATATATATATATATATATATATATATATATATATATATATATATATATATATATATATATATATATATATATATATATATATATATATATATATATATATATATATATATATTGGGTTGATGCAAAAGTTTTGACCGTTTTTTACATATATTTTTTTAATTTTTTTTTTCTTGTGTATTATTTATTTAATAAATTATATAACTTCCATCAGTTCTTATAACCTTCTCCCATCTTTCTATCAACTTATTAATACCAGTAGTATAAAATTCCGTGGATTTTGATGCGAAAAATGAAGTAAGGGATGTTTTTACCTGCTCTATTGAATATTTTTTTTCATCATTTAAATTTTTTTGCAGTGATCGGAATAAATAAAATTCAGAAAGAGCAAGATCTGGAAAATACAGTGGATGCTTGATAACATCCCAATTTAACTCATTTAGCTTGTGTTGGGTCATCATAGCCACATGTGGTCGCGCGTTGTCGTGATGAAACACTGCCCCTTTTCTGTTTACCAATTCTGGTCTATCCTTTTGAAGGACCATGTTCAATTTGGATAAATGCTGACAATATCGTTCTGTTGTACTTGTCTTATCGTGTTCCAAGAGTTCAAATTACACAATACCCTTATTATTCCACCAAACACAAAGTATAACTTTTTTTTATGGATTTCGGCCTTCGAAGTTGTTAATGGGGCTTGTCCAGGTATAGTCCAATGTCTTTTTCTTGTCACGTTGTTGTACACGACCCATTTCTCATCTCCCGTCACCAAACGATGCAAAAAAGGTTCATGTTTATGTCTCGCACTCAAAGCAACGCGCGTTGAAACACGATCCAATAAATTGGCAGCCGACAATTGATGAGGTATCCAAACGTCGTACCGCGAAACCATTTCCATACGCTTCAAATGTCTTAATGAGATTGTTTGGTTGACTCCCATCATTGACACAATCTCTCTGATGGTTAGACGTGGATTGGTGTCAATTATGACTTTTAATTCGTCTTCATCAGACTTCAATGGCCGCCCGGTACGTGGTTTATCAATGAGTGAAAAATCTCCAGATCGGAATTTTGCAAACCATCTTCGTACCTGTCGAACTTTGATGACATCTGCTCCGTACACTTCACAAATGTTTTTGGTTGCCACACTCGCGGTATTGTCTTTACGGAATTCATAAAGTAAACAATGACGTAAATGCACTTTATCGAACGACATTTTGAAAAAATACAAGGGGTTATTACTGTACTCTGGCCAGGCCAAAACTGAATAGAAAGTAGAGGGAAAGCATCCTTTATACAATGCAATCATAAAAAAAGAAGATACTATTCATAATTTATGAAAAAATTTTTTTTTACCTGGGATCATAAAAAACGGTCATTACTTTTGCATCAACCCAATATATATATATATATATATATATATATATATATATATATATATATATATATATATATATATATATATATATATATATATATATATATATATATATATATATATATATATATATATATATATATATATGTATATATAAATAAACATAATTATATTACAATTTTTGGTGAAAGTTCACCATAACGACTTCACTCTTAGATCCCATCTCAATTGAGTACAAGTACTCATTATCACTCCATCGTATCTCATAAAGTAATTAATTAATTAACCGAAGGTATGTCCTACATACATTATTTTGTACCATAATTTGAACTTTACCTGGTGTGATCAATCATTTTTCACCTAGGACAAAACGTACTAGTAGGCAGCTCGCGACGCAATGGGCGTAAGCGACACCGTGACGCTAGGCGGATACTTTAATTTTATCTTTCATCTACGTACGCATACAAAATATACCAATGTTATCGAAGCTACCAATTAATTTTTATTATTATCTATTGAAAGTTTTTTCTTGTTCGTAAATAGTTACAAGAGAACGCTGAAAAAAGTTATTTATTATTTGGCCGATGGGTTTATGATCGGTAACGATTAATTTTACTATTCATTCGTATAATTTTCTAAATCGTATTTATCACAAGTGAATATTTATACACGCGAACAAGATTCATTGAACAAGACTATTAAAATCTACTTCTTATTGATAATACGGTATTATCACTCGGGAGGAATATCTAATTTAACATACTGAACCTATAAAGGATTGTATAAAGCTCGTTTTGTGTTTATAACAGCCGATATAATCAATATTTTCAGTCATCTTTTTCATTTGCAAAATTCGCCTTCGTAAAAACGTTGTTATCGTAGGTTGGTAATGAATGACGACACATAAACGATGGACATATTTTAATATTGTTGACATTACTAAATTATTGAAGTATTTGTTCAAAGTCTGATCATTTACGGGGTTTACGATTGTCATAGGCTGGTTTAATTGATCACTTTATACATGTGAACATTCACTTATTCTACCTACCCATGATTGACAACTACGCAACGCAAATTCTTAAAACTTCCAGATAAATTAATCAAACTCGTAACGCAGTATGTGCGAGTTCACAATAGGCGTCTATAGTGGGATGAGGAAATCTTTTATTAAGCAGACTCTTTCTGTCTTTCTGTTTGTATGCGAGGTCCGAATCCTGGATTATATTCAAATACACGAGAAACGCGTGAAAACATGGTTTTCAATTTATTTTAGCTTATACGAATGATGAAATAAGGAAAGAATGTAAGGCTGAGTTAAGCATTATCGATAAAATTATGAAGGGTGTGTTGAGATGGTTTGGACGTCGGGAACGTATGAGTGAAGAAAGAACGGTTAAACAAATTTACGAGGCGAATGTAGTTGGAAAAAGAAGCAGAGGAAGACCGAGGAAAACTTTGCATTATCAGGTATGTAAAATACTTGAAAGCGGCCGGGTCAGGAGTCATAATAATCGTCGGGTATGAATGAGGAGATGCATGAATGTAGAAGAGGCAAAGAATGCTTGCAAAGATAGAGTGGTGTGGCGTGATGGTTAGTTAGTTTATTTTTGACATCTCATCAAAGATGAAGAAGAATATGGAAGTCTGGGCATTTACAGGGCTGACGACCGTCATAGGCTGGTTTAAGTGATCACTTTACACACGTGTAACATTCACCAATTGTACCCATTATTGACAATTGACCACACTACTCAAATTCTTGGAAGTTCTGTATATATGAAACAATTTAGAAACCTTGTTCTTGAATCACTAGAACTTTACTAGAGACATCTATTGGTGAGATGTAAAGAAGCTTTTTATCAAGCAGAAACTCTTATATTAGTATGTATGGATTATCTCCTGTAATTGGAGATAATCCAGATTTTGTGAACAAGTATTTGGACACACTCAAAATGTTGTTAGTTAGTTTGGTTAGTTAATTTTATCAAAAAAACGTAACCAATGTTTTTGAATAATCATTATTATATTTAATCAATATTACCCTGGATTGGTAACACCGCGTTTATATGATGCAGTGCCCTATGTACCATTCGGGTGCGGATAAGGGTTTGAAGAAGAATGTTTCAATTCAAGGGGAAATGAGAAAAAAGGTGACCAGGCAATATAAGCGCAGGAACACTGGGCCAGTTTCCCCCCGCATTCCCCTTTGGGATCGGGAAAGGGGAGGCTGCCCCCATATCGCCTCGCATAAATATACGGGCGACCCTCCGCAATAAAAATGCGCAATAAAACACACATTTTCGTGGGGCAGAAAGGAAAATCTGTGAATCGCCGCACCGGGTAGGGGTGCCTGCCCACCTACCCTAACCGTCTACCCGCCAATTTTGTATTTATCAACACGTGTGGCGGTTTAAATTCGGAAGCGGTTCGGCGTGTTTACATTTTGCGAGAGAGAGGACAATTATTATGAAGATATTAATTTTCGCATAAAGCTGCCTTGTTTATTTTTTATAACATAAAAAATACAGTGGTAAATAAACATCGTTTACTTCGTCCATTCATCGTTTACTTTGTGTAATACCACTTCAAAACACTACTTTACCTAATAATCATACCACAAAGTTAACAATACTTTCAATATTGACAATATTTAAACGAACGCGTTGTATTATATAATGGTGAAATCTTTTTTACAACATTTTGAGTGTGTCCAAATACTTGTTCACAAAATCTGGATTATCTCCAATTATAGGAGTATTTTTCATATTATTTTTGACATCTCATCAAAGATGTAGAATAATATGGAAGTCTGGCCATTTACGGGGCTGACGACCGTCATAGGCTGGTTTAAGTGATCACTTTTCACACGTGTAACATTCATCAATTCTACCTATGATTGACAACCACATTACTCAAATTCTTGGGACTTCTATATATATGATCCAATTTCGAAACATTATACTTGAAACACTAGAACTCCACTAGAGACATCTATTGGTGAGATGAAATCTTTTTTCTCTGATGTCTATTTTTTCGACTCTTATAAGGGTCGCTGTTAAAATAAAAGATTTAGTCAACTCAACCTTAGATGCTGCCTAAAACTCGCACATGAAAGAATGTGTCAATTATGGGATATAGGAGTATATATCTACAGAATGGATAACAAGAGAATGACTAAGAAAATATGTGGCGAATGTGAGAGGGAAAACAGAACGAGGACGACCGAAAAAGACTTGGCACGATCAGATCAATCAGAACCTAAAATCTGTCGGTATCAAAAGTCTGCGTAATCGGAGGGCATGTATGACTAGATGTATGGATGTGAAGGAGGCGAGGAGTGTATGTCAGGACAGAAGAGTGTGGCGTTCCATCCTCTCTGCCTACCCCTGCGGGGAAACTAACTTAATAATAATCCGGATTTGTGAACAAGTATTAGGACATTAAAAATGTTATGAAAGTATGTAGATTATGTATTTCTCTTTTTTTTCTCAAATTAAGTGATTCGATCTTTTGAATACCTATCACTTAAGGATTATTGTTTTAATTCAGATTGTATCGTTCATGGCGTCTATTATAACCATTGAAATTGACTATGCTGTAGGTAACGAACCCCATTTATCATAAATAAATTCATCACGAATGTGAACTAATAAATTAGCGCTGGTAACCGAGTACGGGCATAGTAATAATATGCAATATTGATGTTTATCGTGGGCATTAAACTTGTCACCCACCCCCGGGCAGTGTGGGGGACATTCCCCGGCATTAATGTAGTTCCGAGTAGGCGCCTACCTACCCTTCCCATTTCCGTTTGCACCCCGCCCTATCTCTTGCAGTTCCGGAGCCATTCCTCGCGACGCTCGCCGAGTGAATCTACAATTAGATTGCGGTTTGCTCTCTTTGCACGACCCCTTCCTTCCTCCCCTCCTTTCATCCCCCGCCCCCACCCCCTCGCCAGGGCACCCCTAATAAGAGCCCCCACCGGGCGTCCCGAAATTAGGACGACATTCCACACTTCCCGGAGTCCCTCTCGTTCCCGAGCGTCTTGGGAATTTGACAAATGGCGTTATTTACCGAATTCGTTAACAGGTCTCGTTCAATTAAAACGTTTGGCTATTTTCACATTACCCTTTGCCCGATTTGCTCGTACAACATAGGAACAGCAAGAAATGGGCCGTTGCCGATTCGACTGTATCACGTACGGGCAAATACTGGGCCTTTGCTGATTTGACTATATATCGCACGGGCAAATACGGGCATTTGCTGATTAGACTATACCACATAGGGGAAATAATGGACCTTTGCTATTTGACTATATCACGTACGGGCAAAAAATGGGCCTTTGCTGATTTGACTATGCCACGTAATGGCAAAAAATGGGCTTTTGCTGATTTGACTATACCATATACGGGCAAAACATGGGCCTTTGCTGATTTGAGTGTACCACTTACGGGCAAAAAATGGGTCTTTGCTGATTTGACCATACCTGTTACAGGTACCATAAGTAGAAATCACTCATACTGTTTTTATCGTAGTAACGGCGGTAATAGTAGATTATAATGAAGTTATGGGCTAGAAATACTAGAAGGAAGGAAAACTAATATCAGTATTATCAATAGGAGTATCTAATATCAGTTTTAAAAGCATTTATGTACTTTAAAACATTCAATAATAGCTAAAAATCATATATTCTCGAAAATTATTAAACCATCATAGAGACATCATCATCAAAAATTAAAATTAAAAACCTGCCCCTTTTCCAAATAAAATATTCATTAAAAGTTATCAGTCAAAGGGTTAATATACGAGTATATCACGCCGAATCACTTTCGTTTTCGGTAATTACATTCCGTTCCAAGTGGAAATGCTTAATACAGAAATGGAACTGACGAATCACCGAAGTTTACTTACTCAGTTTTTTTACGACATTTTTGGAAGATTTACAGGACTTTAACCACCATTTAGTCGCGCGACCTCCGACTACGCTGCAGCGCTCAAACCGCGATGAGTTGATCGCCGTGTAAAACATGTCTTTTCGACGTATTCCATCTAAATTTGCAGTTAATCATTTTTTAACGCATTTAACGTCATTTGAATCACAACATTTTGAATGTGTCCAAATCTTTGTTCACAAATCTGTGTTTCTCCACTTCAGAGTTATTTTCATCGATTTATTCGGCAGTCACTCTGTTGTAATATCTAATGAAATACCATGACACGGTATTTGGCAAGTAATCTTCATTAAAAAAATATATTATATTGACATTTCGACACAGATGTAGAAGAGTATAGAAAAATATGAAGAATTTCTCTAAATGCTTAATTAATTGAATGAATAAGGGTCTCTGCTAAATAAAAAACTTACTCAACTCAACCACAGATGCTGCCGATAACTCGCATATGTAATAACGTGTCAATTATACGATACATGCATATATGAGTTCTAAAAAAATGCGCAGTGTGCTTGTCGATCATGGATAGAATGGTGTATGTTACAGAGTATAAAGTGATCACTTAAATCAACCAGTGATGATAGGTCGTAAATAATTTGAATATAAAATATATATTTAGTAAATTTCTCTTACATCTGGTGAGAATCAATTATGCTTAGGTCTAAGCAACTCCTTCTGCTTTGGCAGGCCTAACTAATAAACTTGTCTTGTTAAATTTTATTTCTGTAGTATCTCACGTTTATCCTCAGCCTTCAGCGATGAACCTGGATGACGTGTTCAATTTCCCCTCCGCGTGTCATCCGACATTCCGCTTTCCGTCCCGACTTCTGCCATGTTCTCTTCGCCGGGCGCATTATTTATTTTAACGTATTGAATTGCTAATTAATTCTGTCATCCGTAGCGTCTTCGCCCGGGGCAGTCTTTAGTATTCGTTAGTGCTGCGCGTAACTGACAACAGCGTGTTCGAATGATACGGTTATAATAACCGAATTCGCTGATTGCATTCAATTCCGCATTTCAATATTACGTATATGTATGACAGGCGCCGTGGCGTAGTTGGGTAGACACTCGTCTGCGAAATTGACGTTGCGGGTTCGATTCCCGCCAATTGCAAAATAAATTCAAGAAAGATTTATTTTCAATTGGTTTGGGTGTTTGTGATGTATTTGTCACATTTGCCTTCCCCGTCCTTACTATCCTACCTGCAGACAAGCCTCTAAAACTCCAGAAGTTTTTATTTTAGTAATTTTATTTAAGTAATAAGTTATTTTATTCACAATATTTTGAGTGCGTTCAATTCCTTGCTCACAAATTTTCTCAACTTGGGAGTTATTTTTCATTCACATCTCAATTTTTTAATATTGATTTTCGTCATTATCTTACTCAATTAATACTAAATTACTCGAATATAGCGAATCTATTTTTTTTTTAAATACGTAAATCTACCAACCCATAATATTTTAAGTCATGTTTATGTTTGTTTAAATATTTATGTTTGTTTATGCTTAAAAAACCAATCGATTCGAATACGACGATCTGCTGGTCGCGTCACTTTTAATTTTATTGTGTTTGTTTATATTCTGTCTGTGACAACCGCGCCGCTTTGTTAGATGGTGTAATTGCTTGTTTAGATGGCTGGCGATGGTTATTTCATTAATTCCAAAGTGTCAAACAACCTATACAAATGGACTCCTCGAGTCTAGCTCGTACCCGCGCGATACGGTACACGATTCTGTGCCCGCTACGATTGGTTGGATGATTTCGAAATCGAACCGAGCTACGATGGAAATCGACTTATGAATGATCACTGAAAAAAGAGAGCACTCTTTATTGTTGTAAAGGTAATTTGTATTTGTATAACGCTTCATCCTTGAAGGTCATTGTTTCTATAAACGCCTGACTGGCGGTCTTAGCGGTGAGCGCAAAACGGTGTCATTTCGGCGTCGTTCGACTCAATGAAGGTTAAAAAAACAGGGCGGTTTTTTTGAAAACTTTTATTTCTATTAAAATTGGGATACAATTTTGTTTCACATTTTCTATAAATTTCGCAACTAAGTTCATAAAACATAAACAAAAAATTGTTTTGCAAGAAAAGGTCTGTCAGGAAGCCTGGTTGCTTCTGTATCAGGTCTGGGAATGCGGTGGAACAGTTTTCAATATAATTCTTATTTATAAAAATTCATTCAAACCCTTATCCGCACCCCAATGGTGCATAGGGCACTGCATCATGTAAACGCTTGTGTTATCTTGATCGTTAACACACGAAGAAAAGGTGATCAGGCCTCCTCGTCCAGCGTAATATTAAATAAATATTATAGTAAAAAAATCACTTAATTTTTGTTTTTAATTGTTTTTCGTTAGCGGTGTCTTTTATTTATTTTTTATTTCTTTATTATTGTAATTTTAATTTTATTTAATAAAAAAATGTTGTAAAACATATATGGCTGACTAAGTATTGCACCCACCACTTAGTCAAGCTGGAATAAAGAGTTATTATTATTTATTATCACACCCAAAAATTTAGTTGTGTTTATCGGCTCCGCATGTATTTTATTATGTCCTCTTCATCTACGGTGAGATGCTAAGGAATATGACCTTATGATGCGAGGCATGTTGCTAACGCGGTATCGGAATAAGGTAGCGGGTGGGGGGTGCGGTGGACCCCCTCCCCTCTCCCCACCCAGCCCTGGGGTTAACATTCCCCGACACGCGGTTCTCTCCACGATACATCGCCACGGCTAACCGCAACATGTAAGGCTCGGTCAGGTTTTTCAATATTGTTTTTTGTGGCAATTAATTTCCCATCTAATAGTCAATGTATTAATCCTGCCAGAAATGTAATGCATATTTAAATTCGCCTCTTTATAAAGCAACTTTATTATTTTTAGACGTTTTTTATGCTCAGAATGAATACCACTTTTAGGATAACCCTCACAAACGTCAATTTTTTTTAAAACCATATGTTTGTAATTTTCTTGAAAATTCACCGTGTATTATTTTATTATTTTATCATTTTACACCGCGTCTCCTAAAAATACTAGTTCTTATGCTTGAAGAGGGTCTTGCACTGGTCTGAGCCGACGTTATTTAAATGCATTATTTTGTGATTTATGTAGATTTATGTACATATGTATATAAGAAACTTTCATACACATTAGTATACTGTAGATACCGAAATTTATTTCTTATATTGTAACCTATTTTACTTTTTAGTATGTCTATTTTATTTATTTACTTTGTTTTAAATTTAATTATAGATGCTCTTTGTTATTTCAATTTTTCAAAATATAATCAATCGTTTGTTCAATTCTATTATTTATTTATGTATATAATACTAATATCCTCTTTTTTCTCTTTTTCTGTGTATATCATGTCAGGTCCTCTGACGTCGACTATCACTTGAGAGTAATTGTCCTTTTCTTGGGCAGCTCTAAACAGCGCCTCGACGGTCCTGATCTGCGTCCAATCTCGTATATTCCGGAGCCAGGAGATCTGTCCTTTGCCCACACCATGTCGACCCTCTATTTTGCCTTTTATGATTAGGTTTGATAGCTTGTAACACTCTCCTTATCATTCAAGCAATAGCTTGTACTTCTCTCCTCTTAGCACATGCCCCAGACAGGACACCTTCATGACCTTGATACATTTTATTACCTTTGTTATTTGTAGGTTTGTTGCAACGATTGATTACAATTACTCACTCCTTCTTCTTATTCTTCACGAGCCCTTTGTCCTTCACTGCTGGATATAGGCCTCTTCCCCTTCTTTCCATTTCTTCCGGTCGGTTGTTGCTTGCAGCCAGTTCTACCACCCACAGCGACTATGCCGCCGGACCATCTCTTTTGGGGTCTTTCGACACCCCTTTTGATCTCCCAAGGTCTCCATCGTTAAAAAAATTGGGGTCCATCTTGTGGGGTCCTGCCTTGCAATATGTCCTGCCCATTACCATTTGAGTTTTGCCTCAATTACTTACTTATGTAACTTAATATGTGCAATACGTCATTCGTATTTCTGTATACTAAATAACTAACTAACCATCACCCGCCGATTGTTTCGACTCCTAACCTGACAGCTTTCAAGTAGTTGGCATACCTGATCTACCAAGTTTTTCTCGGTCTTCCTGTATACACTGAGGTTAATATAAACTAAAGCTTCTCAGTGCTCCATATTTACTTACCAGTCTTCAGTTACGGCAGTCATAGTGCCAACCAGTTTGTTAAGACTGTATTTAATAAACTAGAATACAGCTTGTCGCGTTAATGCTCTTAGTTTTGCTCACAGATGGTGCGTTGGCCATCGCCCGGTACTAGAGATAAGTTCTCGCGATTCCTACTCGCTTTACCGATTTTATTATCTGCGTTTTATTTCCAGCAAGGTGGGATTCGAACGAGTGGCAGAGGCTAGTCGAGACCAGCTCGCTTCCTTTCAAACCAGATTACGGACACAGTTACTCAGCGATTTATGTACGAGTGTAAAATCTATCTGTTAATCGCAAATGTATTCTTATGATAGTTTATCATCACCGTTGAAATTCGATCTCTCAGAAGAATATGTGGAAAAATCACAGTATGACAGTTTAAAAAAAAAGGAAAAAAATGATGCTTGTCTGCAGGTAGGATAGCAAGCATAGAGAAGGTAAATGTGGAAAATACATTACAAACACCCAGACCAATTGAAAATAAATCTTTCTTGAATTCATTTTGCAATTGGCGGGAGTCGAACCCGCGACGCCAGTTTCGCGGTCCAGCGTCTACCCAACTAGCTCCTGCCTCAATTAAAAACGAAGACGTAAGAACGGAATCTTAGGCTGAACTAGGGATAATTGAAAAGATTACGAAGAGTTCTTTAAGGTGGTGTGGACATGTGAGAAAATATATGTGGCGAATGCGAGAGGAGAACAGAACGAGGACAACCGAAAAAGACTTGGCACGATCAGATCAATCAGAAGATACAATCTGGTGGTGTCAAAAGCCTGCGTAATCGGGGAGCATGCATAACTAGATGAAGAACCATGAACTTTGGGAACCGTATGGTCTATAGCCTAAACTTTTTAGTGGTATGTTCACGAAATGAACGATGAATGATGAGGAGAGTGTAATATTACCATACCTCAAAGTCAATGATGCTTTTAAAAATTAAAAAAAAATAATTAAAATTGAAAAAAAACAAAAGTTATTATATAGATAATGACGCTAAGGTGCGGTAAAATGAGGAGATTATGTACTGCAACATTGATGAGCCTATGATAGGTCTGAGTGTGGGTAATTTGAAACGGATAAGCATAATTCATGATACAATCACGTGTAATCGCACGTCACACGCCCTTAGTACCCGCTCTCGGCTCTCGGCTCTCGGCTCGGCGCTCGGCGCTCGGGGTAGGTCCGTAATGGAGGTCTCTCGTTACCGCTTCCCTCAAAGCGTGTAAATTATAAATTAGCGGCTCTATCCGATATCATATTACCGTCTCTATCCGTGGAAAAAGCGTCAAGTCACTAAATCTAATTGTAATAGTATTATTATCAATTACTAATGAGAGTATCTCACTTATGTGTCACGATAATGGCTTAAAATATTATTTTATGTATTAATTTTTAAATCAAACACATTTTTTTTGAGTCAACAAAGTTGTATTTCATTTTAAAAAACACATAAAAATTAATATTGTGACAATTGTTTCGCCTAGTTATGGCATGATTCGACTCAAAAGATCTGTGTTTGATTTAAAAATTAATACGTAAATTAAAATGGACTCAACATACATGAAGAATATCATGGAAGTCTGGGCGTTTACGGGGCTTACGACCGTCATACACACGGTTAACATTTTTGGCCACCTGGGAACGTCGGGGTCAACCAATTTGGTCACCTCGTGTGTGTGTGTGTGTTATTAAAACGGGAAGCCAGAAAAGGATATTTAAAGAATTCTTACTTACAGATCGTTTATTTATATAAGCTCTTACACTTCAATTACTATTGATATTAACTATTAATATTTAATCTAATTAATTGATGAAATTTTGAATTAAAATGTGAAGCTAGTTACACGTCCTTTAGAACCAAACGATGCAGGCGAATTTCGGCCTCCTTCGGTTGGTCGCTTTTGTTGAATTCGTTCGGGAATCTCCGTGGCGAATTCGTATTTTCGGTGTTGCCAACTTGGCAGTGTGGCTACACGCCTACACATTCACCAATTGTACACATGATCGCCAAACACACAAATCAAATTTTTGGAACTTCTATATATACTTATATATGATCAAATTTGTACAAGAATCACTAGAATTTTCACTAAAGACAATCAAGCTGTACATAATTACGTGCTAGTTATTTAATTAACCCTCGATAGGTACATATCGTATTATAATAAAGTCTCTTATTGTAATGTCTGTGTACTTTAATGAGACGGTAATGTACGTGCATACATCATATCCGAGCAATACGGCGATAATGTTAATGTCTGTCTGCGCAGTGTACCTACGGGGATTATCTCGGAATATATGCAATTTGCTGATGATACAGCATGATTAACGCTATGAGTCGAGTTAAACTAATTACGCCTCAAATCCGGCAGTGCTATCAGGAAAACTTAATTGCTCGGTTCTTCTTCTTCTTCTTTTTGCGGATCCTAGGGATCTGTTTGTGCCTCCGCGTGTCTTTCCATCTTTTCGGAGGTCTGCCGGGGGGTCTGCGTCCTTCGGGGTTACCTTGAAGGTTTAATAAGTGGAAGTCTGTCTGTACTCGGTTGATTTTATTAAATGCTATCAAAGGTTTAAAGTTTAAATATTAAAATAAAACCCTTGTACAAGACAACTTTATTTATTTTGTTTATAACTTTGTTTATTAATGTAAACACGACTAGTTTTGAGAACTACAGATGTTCATCAAGAGGTGAAAATACAAAACTGTCAGTATAAAAATCAGTTTGTACGAGAACATTTCGCTCACTCCTTTCAAGAACGTCATAAGTCAAAAATCGTCAATTTTCAGTTGTGCATGTTTTCGGAATGCCCAGAAAATGTACTATATCCCAGCAAAAGAGGCATATTTTTAACTTAATATTTACCCGCTACAGGGCAGAAAGTGTTGTTATTGCATTTTGAAGAAAAGGTATTGTTTAATTTTTTTTTTTAAATAAAGTAAATATTTTTCAAAAGGAGAAAAAACCTTCAGGTTTTACCTAAAAAGATCTGTTGCACAGTAAAAAGTTCAATAAGTGGCTTGATATTTATTTTTAATACATTGTTTTATATTTTTTTTGCCTCCGCAGTGTAATGGTCAGCACGCTCGGCTACCGTTCTGGAGGTCCCGGGTTCGATTCCCAAGGGGGCTAAAATAAATAGAAGTGATTTTTTCACTGTCATATTTATTCAATATTATCCTGGACTGGTACCTGAAGCGGAGGGCTGATCACCTTTCCTTCATGTGTAAACGATCAAGATAACACTGCGTTTATATGACGCAGTGCCCTATGCACCATTGGGGTGCGGATAAGGGTTTTATTATTATTATTATTATATTTTTAAACTTTAAAACGTTCTCCTGAAAAATCATTTTTTTTATTTATGACGTTCTTGAAAGGAGTGAGCGATTTGTAGTTCTCGAAACTAGTCGTGTTTACATTTATGAACTTAAAATTGGTCTAATACAGTGGCGTATAAGACCAATTTTCCTCCATAGTTTGAACGTTACCAAAATGGAAAGCGGTGTAACTGTGTTGTCGACTTCTCGATAATAAAACCATCAGAGCAGTTACCCTAGGAAAGTGAGCTACACATTACAGGAGTTGTGTTGAAATACGCGATAAATTCGCTAAAGGCATAACATAATATTTCTTTCAATTACTTCGGAATGAGCAATTAAAGTATGGTTTCCCCGGCTCATGCGTCCATTTCCATAAGAAAATCTGGCCTGGAACATGTAATGGCGGCCATAAAAATTAATGGCACGGAAATTCTGTATTTCAACACTTTATGGTCACTGATAACAAAGAGCAATTATATTATTTAACAAGCAAAACTATCTACCCACTCCGTGTACAACACTTGCACTATAGCCATCTCCTCCCCATTTCTTACAATTAAATACAATATTTGTATTTTTAATGTCCGCCTCCGTAGTGTAATGGTCAGCACGTTCGGCTACCGTTCTGGAGGTCCCAGGTTCGATTCCCAGGGGGGTTCAAATAAATATAAGTGATTTTTTCACTGTAATTTTTATTTAATACTACCCTGGACTTTCTACCTAAAACGGAGGGCTGATCACCTTTCCTTCATGTGTGAACGATCAAGATAACACTGTGTTTATATGACGCAGTGCCCTATGCACCATTGGGGTGCGGATAAGGGTTTTATTATTATTATTATTATTATTTTTAATTTGAATTTCACTTGGTAAATGTAACTATTTCTTAAAATCTATTGTGATACGTGTTTTGATGCATTCGGAATCATTTTCAAGCACCGTATATGATATTATAGTATATATAAACTAAGTCTAAATTTTATAGTTGTCTTGGCGAGTGTTTTTGCCTATAAAATTGGAGATAATCCAGTTTTGTGTCACCTACTTTCAAAATCTGCCAGATCCAATTTTATAAGATTTTAAAATAAATACTCTATCGGAATGCCAATTGTGGGTTTTATTGTTTAAAATATTTATATACTTTTTAAAATATTTATATAAAAACCCTGCTAAAAATACTTAAAAATAGCTTTGTATTTCAAATTCCCCTATATTCATGAAACTTGCCTTTTGACCCATATCGGCCAATCAGAGAGCGCAGATAGGTCAAACATTAAGATGACGTCATTATCGGTTTGTGTCTCATGTTTTTTTAAAAATACTGAATAAAAATTGGAAAATGCTCCATATCATAAATCATTGAAACATAAATGTTACCCGGAGAATTTTTCTTTTTTTGTAAAATCGACTTACATGGATCTGGTGGATTTTGAAAGTAGGCGAAACATTTGTGAACAAGTAGTATTTGGACGCATTCAAAATGTTGTGGATCAAATCTTCGCTCAGAAGTTTAAAGAAATCTTAATGAATCAATCACACACTCGTATAATGGAGTGTGCCAACGTGTGTTTATTGTTCGGCCGTTGTTCGTTTATATTTAGTTGTTGCCAAAACGCTTGGTTCGTTGACCGCGTTGTGCCGCTGTCCACGCTCCGACCCCGAGTTACGTATTCCCGGCACGTAGCGTCCGAGCGGAAGCCACTGTGTGCCATGCATTCCTATTCGTAGTGATTTCTTCGTGAATTAGGGGACATTTGCATTTAAGCGAGACACCTTATCTGCCGAACGACGAACGACGGATGACTTCAGTTCAGACGACACAAGTTTTTTTTAAAGAGTAGTATTTGTTTACATTTTGAGTTTGTCCAAAATAGTGTGTGGACCACACATCCAAATAAAAGAGTTTCTGCTCAATAAAAAGCTTCTTTTCATCTCACCAATAGATGTCTCTATTGGAATTCTAGTGATTCAAGTACAGTGTTTCGGAATTGGATCATATGAGTATATAGAACTACCGAGAATTTGAGTAGTGTGGTTGTCAATCATGGGTAGAATTGGTGAATACTTGTTCACAAATCTGGATTATCTCCAATTTTATACGAGTTCATTTTCATATTATTTTTTACCAATGGATGTCTCTAGTGAAAATTCTAGTGATTCAAGTACAATGTTTCGAAATTGGATCAAATATTATAATGGGGCTTCTAAGAATTTGAGTAGGTAGTGTCGTTGTCAATAATGGGTAGAATTGGTGAATGTTACTCGTGTGTAAAGTGATCACTGAAACCAGCCTATGACGGTCTTAAGCCCCGTAGATGCCTAGACTTTCATATTGTTATTCATGTTTGTTGAGATGTCAAAAAATAAGTCTGTTTTATCTGTTTTTGTCTGAAAGTGAAGAAGATTAGAATCTTGTATGTAAAATGTAAGTTACGAATAATTTGCAAATCGTGTATGACGGATACACGTTTTTTTTTTAAATTTTTAACTATTTTAAAGTCGTGAGCTACCTGACTTTTTTGTTTTACAAAAAAAACGATTCCACTTTCAGCTATTGTTGAGTTAAAAACTGCATAAGTGGATAAGTAGATGTAAATCTTCAGTGCTGTTTAAGTATGCGGAACAACACGAATATGTAATAGTTTGTATGTACTCGTATACCTATCTGCTGCATAGGTAATGTTTTACATAATGTAGGTATTGTAGATGGCAAAAACAACAATTTAGGATATGCTTGTTGTTTTACCACATAAGGCTGAGATCTCGACCGTTTCAAGTCAATACGCGATCGGCCGCGCTAGGGGCTAGTCTATTCGGCGCCTAATATTTTTTTTGTAATATACATATATTGGATTAAGTTTTTTTAGAATGTCTATTGAAAAAGCATTTTTATATTTTTTTAAAACTCCTTCAGTTCTTCGAATCCTTATCCGCATCCCAATGGTGCATAGGGCACTGCATCATACAAACGCTGTGTTATCTTAATTATTAACATATGAAGGAAAGGTGATCAGCCCTCTTCTTTAGGTACCTGTCCAGGGTATTATTTAATAAATATAAGAATTTAAAAAATCATTTTTATTTGTTTAACCCCCTGGGAATCGAACCTGGGACCTCCAGAACTGTAGCCGAGCGTGCTGATCATTACACTACGGAGGCGGACGACTCCCTTTTAAATCCTTACCATTCAATAACTCTTTTTTTTCAAAACCATGTATTTATTTCAACGTGTAACACGCGTGTAAAGTGATGACTTAACCAGCCTGTGACAGATCGTAAGCCCTGTAAATGCCAAGACTTCCATATTCATATTCGTTTAAGATGTCAAAAATGTAAGATAACCCCCAAGTGGACAAACCCATATTTGTGAACAAGCATTTGTGACCCTCTAAATGTGCATTATCGTTCAATCAATATGTTTCAACTACGATTCATTCAGTAGCCAGCGCGTGCCACATTAACACACGTGTGTTGTACCGTGTATTGTGCTCGTGTACTATATTCCACGTTTGTAGAGTAGCGGGTAGATTGCTGGTTGAATGGCCGTCATTAAACGACCTAATCGAAAAAGACCACAGCGGAACCGCAGTCCGCACTGCCAACTAAACACATCGGATACACAACTAAATTCAACCATATCATTTTACAAAACCGCCACTAATTTCGCAAAACAGATCGATATTAATTATACACACACTGCACAGAACACACATCGCTCACTCCTTTCAACAACGTCATATATCGTTTAAAAATAAAATGAAATGTATTAAAAATAAATAAAATCAAGTCACTTATTGAACTTTTTACTGTGGAACAGATCTTTTTAGGTAAAACCTGAATGTTTTTTCTCCATTTGAAAAATATTTAGTAAATTTAAAAAAATAATTAAACAATACCTTTTCTTCAAATGCGAAAACAACACTTTCTGCCCTGTAGCGGGTAAGTATTAAGTTAAAAATATGCCGCTTTTGCTGGGATATAATAGTACATATTGTGGGCATTCCGAAAACATGCACAGCTGAAAATTGCCGATTTTTGATGGACGAAAGTAGACTGAATGCAGTCGAAATGCGATCTCTCAGATGAATGGGCGGCAGAACAATGTGTGATATATGTTCGAATGGTAAAATAAGAATAGAATGGAAGACTGAGATAAGCATTATCGATAAAAATTAAGAAAGGTGTGTTGAGATGGAGTTACGATAGAACGGTCAAACAAATTTATGAGGCGATTGTAGTTGAAAAAAGCAGAAGAGGAAGACCGAGAAAAATTGGCACGATCATTTATGTTAAATACTTGAATGTGGTCAAGTCAGGAGTCGAAATAATCGGCGGGTATGTATGAGGAGATGCATGAATACGGAAGAGGCGAATAATATTTGCAAAGACGGAGTTGTGTGGCGTTCTATTCCCTATATCATACTAACTCTCTATCATTCGAACATCTTTCAAACACCGTTTTGCCGCACATTCGCCTGAGGGATCGCATTTCGACTGCATTCAGTCCCCTTCTTTTGCCAGCTTTATGCTTCGTTTCCATACTTTACGGTTTGGAACCAGGACTCCACTGTACTGCCAGTTTAGCTATCGCTGATAAATTTTTAACATGAGTTATAAAAACATTAGAATCATAAAAATGAACTTTGAATATTTAATACGTAATAATTTAATCTATTTTTTTAAAAGAGTATGTATTTTTAAAAGTGCCGTGTTGTTACGTTGTTATACGAGTGTAATCATTTAGAGATCAAAGTCGGATAAATTACCCTTTTAAAAATACATATCGCTCACTCCTTTCAACAACGTCATATATAAATAAACTTGTTTTTTCAGGAGATCGTTTTAAAAGTTTAAAAATATAATAAAATGTATTTAAATTAATACATTTCCTTATAAAATAAATATTTAAAAATAATTATAATTATTATTTACGAAATAAACATCTAGAATACCTAATTAAAATATAACTTTGTTTTAAAATCACTAAAAATTATTTTATTATAACTTAATTATAATGTTGATATTTATATATATCAAGCCACTTATTGAACTTTTTAGTGTGCAACAGACCTTTTAGGTAAAACATGAATATTTTTTCTCCATTTGAAAAATATTTAATTACTTAAAAAAAAAATACTTCAAAAAAAAAAAACAATACCTTTTTTTCAAAATGCCAAAACTTTTATTTTATTTTTTTTTCAATACATTTCATTATATTTTTATTTTCAATACATTTCATTATATTTTTAAACTTTAAAAACGATCTCCCGAAAAATCAAGTTTTTTGATATATAAATATATTATTAGATTAAAACCAATATTTTTAGCTTTTCCACTTTTTTTTATTTGACCAGCGACCGGGTTTCGTCGTTACCGACATCATCAGACTGGTGGGAGGCTATACGAATTGTTATGTTATATATAAAACAAGGCAGGAGTTGATAACCATGATTTGATATAATTTTATTGAGAAATTAATTTTATTGAGAAATTAATTTTGATATATGACGTTGTTGAAAGGTGTGAGCGATATCTGTTTCAGTTGATCCATCCGTTACTATATCAATCTTGACTCATAAAATGATAACATCGTAGATAGTCATACATATATACAACATATGAAATATGTTCTTGTTTGTGTTAATTAATTACTACCTGCATACAAAATAATCTCACTGTTCGCAATGACGTATATCGTTACAGAACTTCGCACCCACTTGAACCAAAAAAATATATATGTTGCAATATATGTTCATATTAGGTAGGTACGAATACTTTGGACTACTGCTTGTAAGATTTACAGCTGGCAATTTGTAGATAATAAACTACATAACCTTGAAATATGAAATATCTCTCAAGTACAGTTTAATATGTGAGGCGAATGCGGTTGGTAATAGAAGCAGAGAAAGAGTGAGGAAAACATGATAAAAAAGTCTTTTAAACTTAAAATTATTTACAACATTTTGAGTGTGTCCAAATACTTGTTCACAAATCTGGATAATCTCTAATTATAGGAGTTATTTTTTATATTTATACTTAATAGAAATACGTACTTAGAAACCATTGATTTAAATATATATATATATATATATATATATATATATATATATATATATATATATATATATATATATATATATATATATGTATGTATATATGTATATATATATATATATATATATATAGATATATATATATATAGATATATATATATATATATATATATATATATATATATATATATATATATATATATATATATATATATATATATATATATATATATATATATATATATATAAATAAAAATATATATATATATATATATATATATATATATATATATATATATATATATATATATATATATATATATATATATATATATATATATATATATAGAGCGGGAAAAGAAGCAGAGGAAGACCGAGAAAAACATGGCACGATCAGGTATGCCAAATACTTGAAAGTGGTCAGGTTAGGAGTCGTAACAATCGGCGGGTATGTATGAGGAGATGCATGAACGTGGAAGAGGCGAAGAATGTTTGCAAGGACAGAGTGGTGTGGCGCTCTATTCTCTCTGCCTACCCCTTCGGGTAAGCGGCGTGATGGTTAGTTAGTTAGTATATAAATATATATATATATATATATATATATATATATATATATATATATATATATATATATATATATATATATATATTATATATATATATATATATATATATATATATGCTCGTATATATATAAATACATATTTTTTCTTTTTATGCTACATAGGGCACTGCCTCGATGCAGTGTTATATTTATCGTTACTTTCATGCAGGCATGGGATCACTCGTGCACTTCAGGGACCAGCCCAGGGTAGTATTAAATAATATATAAGCACTTATATATATTTTCTTTAAAAGAGAAATATTTGTGTTTTATTATTTACACAATTATTTCAATTTCGTACTATTTCTGTGAGCCTAGGCGGCTCATTATTAGAAATAGGTATTAAATTGTGATAGAGTGGGTTCGAACCGAGAAACTCTGACTTAAGAGTCCGCGACACTAACCACGGGACCACAACCCGACACTTCTGGAATGTTAAATCACTAATATGTATTTTCACTCCCCTCTGGGAATCGAACCCACGATCTCCAGCACGGTAGCTAAACACGCTAACCATCACACCACCGAGGCGGAAAAGGTTTAAATACGATTGTGAAATAGATTGTTGCGCCATCAGTTGAGGGATTAGTGAAATATGTATGTAATAAGTTGTGCACGTTTCATTTCAAGTTGGAACACCTTCGAATTAACATCTTTTTCGTATAATCCAGTGTCTAATATATTAAATTATATTTTATAAAATATTACGATATTCGAGTGGTGAAATAAGGAAAGCATTCCAAGTCGAGAAAAGCATTATCGATAAAATAAAATAAAAAAGAGAGGTGTGTTGAGGTGGTTTGGACACGTGGAACAAATGAGTAAGGGAAGAACTGTAAAAAAACTTTATGAGGCGAATAATGTTGGAAATAGACGCAGAGTAAGACCGAGGAAAACTTGGCACAATCAGGTATGTCAAATACTTGAAAGCGGCTTGGTCAGGAGTCGGAATAATCGGCGGGTATGTATGAGGAGATGCGTGAATCTGGAAGAGGCGAAGAATGTTTGCAAAGATGGAGTGGTATGGTGTTTTTTTCTCTCTGGCTAGCCCTGCGGGGAAGCGGAGTAGTGGTTAGTGAGTTAGTATTAAGTGTTTTACTGAGATTTATACACTTCGCTCACTCCTTTCAACAACGTTATATATAAAAAAAACTTGATTTTTCAGGAGATCGTTTTTAAAGTTTCAATATATAATGAAATGTATTAAAAATAAATATCAGGCCACTTATTGGACTTTTTACTATGCAACAGATCTTTTAAGGTAAAACCTGAATGTTTTTTCTCCATTTGAAAAATATTTATTGTGTTTTTTTAAAAAATAATTAAACAAAACCTTTTCTTCAAAATGCGAAAACAACACTTTCTGCCCTGTAGCGGGTAAATATTAAGTTAAAAATATGCCGCTTTTGCTGGGATATAATACATTTTGTGAAAATTGAAAATTGAACACAACTGAAAATTGGCGATTTTTGATATATGATGTTGTTGAAAGGAGTGAGCCACTTGTATAACGTGCGTCATTCTGCCCATTATTGAACATCTATATTGCATTAATTCTTGAAATCTGTATCGATCTTCCGCATATTGGTAAGGATTTCGATACAATTGTGAAATACGAGTGATTGTTGCGCCATCAGTTGAAAGATGAAGATGCTGAATGCACTGATTGTGCTTAATTAACCGTTCGCAGTCTTTATGGAAGATATACAAATAAATATTTTTTTAGATTTATGTTTTGTTCTGACACATCTTGGTAGAACTGCATTTTATAGATTAAAATAACAACCATGCAACGTTTTCCACATGAATTTTATTTGACCAGCAACCGGGTTTCGTCGTAAACGACATCATCAGACTAGTGACCACCAGGGTCTATGTTACGACAGTTACGACGAAACCCGATTGTTGGTCAAATAAAATTCATGTGGAAAAAATTACATAAGTACACTTTGGTCTCTTTTTATGCGATATATACGTTCCATTGGGATTCGCATAAAAAAATTACTTGAACTACATACAAAACTAGTTGATAGGTTCCATTATTTTAAAAACCGAATAACTTCATATCAATATGATAGAATGTACCAAAAGTCGCATAAAAAAGTTTATAAAAAATCGTTAAAATAAAAACAGAAGACCCTTTTCCTTAATTAAATATCCACATTAGGGAAATCATTTTTGAAATACATCTTCGAACCGAATTAAAAGTGCTTTTTCTGTTTTTTTTTCAAATAAAGTATCTCTCGAATACGATTATTCGAATAAGATTTAAGCTTAACTTTGTGCCAGTGACGCAATCGCACTTTAACGGTTGCAACCCTCACAAATCTAAATTTTAGATTTTTTAATGCGAATTCGCATAAAAAAAGACTTGAACTACAAACAAAAATAAGGGATAGGTTCCATTACATTTGAAAATCGCATAACTTCAAAATCGCGAAAAAAAAATCTACATAAAAACAGACCCAAGGTTGTTATTTTATTATACAAAGACTTTTTATTGGATTGAACCTTTATCTTATATGTAACTAACGTCACTTTTTTGTGTTTACAGATGAAAATAAGTCGTCACCAGATAACGGTATCTGCAATCAATGAAGTCATTCAGATTGGGATCACAGTAAATCCAGTATAGGATACCTTCACACGTGAATCGTGCGACACCGTAGGATACCTTTACACTGTGCGACAGCATCCCGGATTCAGTGATAGGAGAATATCTGTGTTTCTATAGTGTAAGTGTGCATTTCAGTGCAAATTCTAATAGTGTCAAGTGTGTATATTAGTGAAAGTGTTTGTTGAGTGTCGTCGAATCGCCGTCTGTGTACGTTGGTTGAATTAAAGGAATTATTGTCACCGTTGTCGGGGGCAAAGTGGCGTTGTCGAGTGCGGTGTGTGTCGCCTGCCCGCCCCATGCGGGGTAGCAGCGAGGGCTGAGTGCCAGGAGCCCAGGAGACGCAGAGAGACCAGCAGATCCCGATGTATCCCAGCGCAGGAGCCATGAACGCGGCGGCGGCAGCTGCAGCTGTCGCTGCGGCCAGACACCCGGTAAGTTGTCGCTTCAAACTATCCCTTTTAACTTGATTGTATGACAAATTTAGTAAATACTTACTAAAAAAACTAAATAAGTGAAAAGCTTACAAACCACGTTTTTTCAGTGTCCGCTCGCAACAGAGGAGAATTTTTTAAATAGCTTAACACAGACAGGAATCCAACTCCCCACCCAAATATCCACCCTTATAATGATTAAATAAAACACTTGTTTTTATACCACTTGAGTTTTATTAAAGACTACTAGTTTCAGAAGCTAAACTTCCATCATTCAGGTCTGAATAAAAACTGACAGTTTTTATTCAGACCTGAATGATGGAAGTTTAGCTTCTGAAACTAGTAGTCTTTAATAAAACTCAAGTGGTATAAAACCAAGTGTTTTATTCAATCATTTTAACATGTCTTACCACAAATTTAATGCCGAAACAATTAATAAAAAATTCACGCTTATAATTATAATAAATTTGATAACTTATATATCTTATTTATTGTTTCGGCATTAACTTTGTGGTAAGACATGTTACAATAATTAAAGAAAACACTTCGTTTTTTACCACTTGAGTTTTATTATAGACTACATGTTTCAGAAGCTAAACTTCCATCATTCAGGTCTGTATAATAACTGATAATAGTTATTATACAGGCCTGAATGATGGAAGTTTAGCTTCTGAAACATGTAGTCTATAATAAAACTCAAGTGGTAAAAAACGAAGTGTTTTCTTTAATTATTGTAACTTATATATCGCCATTTTCGTAAAATTAATACCTCAAGGGCCCTTCATTCTGAATATCTTCTCTTTTTGCTTGGTTTAGGCCTTCTGGACCATTTTAAAGAGGGATTAGCCTCCTTAGATTACGAATTGCGGTCATAATTTCTAAAATAATAACGTATTTAAACCATGAAAACTGTATTAATTGTTCTTATTTTTCATTATTATTTGGTTGTATTTAAATTAAAAATAAGACTTAACACTAGAAGAAACATCCTCTCACTGGGTGACTGCCAAATATGCTACTACCATCACGTCGTTTTTCCGCAGGGGTAGGCAGAAAGGATGGATTGCCACACTCTTCTGTCCTGACATACACTCCTCGACTCCTTCATATCCATACATCTAGTCATATATGCTCTCCGATTACGCAGACTTTTGACACCGCCATATTTTAGGTTCTGATTGATCTGATCGTGCCAAGTCTTTTTCGGTCGTCCTCGGTCTGCTTCCCCGCTTACATTCACCACATATATTTTCTTTATTTATTGATTTGGCATTTGATTTGTAGAACTCCATTTTAATTTATGTATTAATTTTAAATCAAACACAGATTTATTGAGTCTACTAAGTTGTATTTTATTAACAAAAACACATAAAAAATTATACTGTGACAATTGTTTCGCCTTGTTAGGGCATTATCAAACGAACTTAGTAGACTCAAAAAATCTGTGTTTGATTTAAAATTAATACATAAATATATTTTCTTAGTCATTCTCTCGTTATCCATTCGCTCCACATGTCCATACCACCGTAAATAACTCTTCCTAATCTTTTCAATTATTCCTTTTTCAGCCTTACATTCAATATATATATATATATATATATATATATATATATATATATATATATATATATATATATATATATATATATATATATATATATATATATATATATATATATATATATATATATATATATATATATATTGATTTAAGGTGAGAACACATTCATAACCGGTGTTTATCTCCATTCTCGTGTTTGCACAATATATACAACAGAGTTATGTAGAAAAACAAACATAAACATTGATAAGACTTGTTTGCTGAATGTATCGCCATTGTCAACAAAGCCGACTACAATCACCGAAACGTGAGCTCGGCTTGTAAACAGTAAACAAGCCATTTTAATACTTTAATGTTTAATTCAATATCGCTAATTGACTTAAGTGGCAATAATGGGGAATTGCGTCTTTGTAACTTGTTTCTACATTCTACTTCTATTAAATTAAGTAAAAATAAAAGTCGGTTGTCCAAACTTAGTAGTAGAATCTACTTAGTCCAAAAATGCATAAAAAACGTACTACAAAAAAAAATGTCCCTTACTGTGTTACTTAGTTTGGACAGCCGAAGTGTATGGATGTTAAGCATGGAGTTGGAAAAAGGAGGATGAAAGTAGACTGAATGTTGTCTAAATGCCATCTCTCAGTGCGGCAAAACAATGTATGCCACATCGCTGACTTCTTTCAACAATGTCGTATATGAAAAATCGTCAATTTTCAGTTGTGCATGTTTTCGGAATGCCCACAAAATGTACTATATCCCAGCAAAAACGGCATATTTTTAACTTAATATTTACTCGCTGCAGGGCAGAAAGTGTTGTTTTTGCATTTTGAAGAAAAGGTATTGTTTAATTATTTTTTTTAAATAAACTAAATATTTTTCAAATGGAGAATAAACATTCAGGTTTTACCTCAAAAGATCTGTTGCACTGTAAAAAGTTCATTAAGTGGCTTGATATTTATTTTTAAAACATTAAATAATATTTTTAAACTTTAAAAACGATCTCCTGAAAAATCAAGTTTTTTGATTTATGACGAGTTGAAAGGAGTCAGCGATATGTTGGTGATATAAGGAAAGAATGCAAGGGCGAGACAAGTATAACTGATAAATTTAAGAAAGGTGTGTCGAGATGGTTTGGGCGTGTGAATCGAACGAGTGAAGAAAGAATATTTAAAAATGAGGATAATGTAGTTGGATATAGGAGCAGAGGAATACCGGGGGAAAATTGGCATGATCATGTACTTAAAGTGATCAGACATGAGTCGGAATATTTGGTGGGTAGATATGTATGAGGAAGTTAATGAACGTGGAAGAGTCGAAGAATGTTTGCAAAGAGGAGTTTATGAAAGTATACAATGATAGAGTGGTATGAGGTTATATTTTCTCTGCCTACTCCTGCGGGTTAGCGGCGAGATGTCCAAACCATCTCAACCCGTAAAACAATTATTTATGAGAAGAATGTAGTTGGAAAATAGAGTACAAGAAGACACGATCAGGTACTCGTATGTCAAATACTTGAAAGCGGCCGAGTCAGGAGTTGGAATAATCGGCGGGTGTGTACGATTATGAGGAGATGCCTGAATGTGGAAGAGGTGAATAATGTTTGCAAAGAGTGCCTCTGCCTACCCATGCGGAGAAGCGGCATGATGGTTAGTTAGTTAGGCTTGTTTCAAGTAGTTCCGTAGGGTGAACGTTCCAATGTCTGATATAATAAATACTCGCAATACTATACTCGATTTGCTGTTGGGACGTCTCCCCTAATTTGAATAAACTTGTTTGTATAATAAGTTTGTTTGTCTACATATATTCTTATTAACCCTATCGTTTCCTCCCCCCGCGCCACGTGACCGGAAGTGCCTTGACACGTGCAGCGTTTCGCTCGTCTCCCACGTGGGTAACTGCTCGAGGGTGCCTCTCACCCCCTCGAATAAATATTCTTTATGTTCCACCCTTATAACAGCGGTCAGCGTCCATTGGAGATTCATTGGCTCGTGTACGCCGGCCCTTAAAGCGACACCGGTGTCGTGCGAGTAGGTGCTTAAGTCGTTGATATTTTCACATTCTTTTTGTCACGTTATGATTTGATTATTTTCTTTTTTTTTTGCAAAATTTCATCGATAAATTAATAAAGTAACTGGTCCAAATCTATATGTAAATGTTCGTTTGTTCAAAATCTTAAATCTTCTTCATCGTTATTAATCGATTCCTTTGAAATTTTTGTACGAGCTTGCATT
Organism: Brachycentrus maculatus; assembly: GCF_059751285.1. Taxonomy (NCBI): domain Eukaryota; kingdom Metazoa; phylum Arthropoda; class Insecta; order Trichoptera; family Brachycentridae; genus Brachycentrus; species Brachycentrus maculatus. Next base: position 811,592 of record NW_028280900.1, on the reverse strand, counting down.
CTTTTGCGCGCGTGTTAAAATTTTATAACAAAAAATGTTATAGGTGACATATTACTGTTTTTACCGCAAAGGCAGTGCCAACTGTTTAAGCTTCAGATATTAAAATATGCAATACTAAATATTTGTAACGACGGACTTCTTGACAGCTGCTGTAACTTGCACGGAATTTATATACAATAAAACTATATTTTTAGGCGTTTTGCAATAAGTATGTGAAATAATCAAGAAAAAAAAATTAAATCTGAACACAGATAAAGAAAAATATGGAGGTCTGGGCATTTACATGGCTTACGACCGTCATAGACATGGTTAAGTAATAACTTTACACACGTGTAATATTCACGAATTCTACCTATGATTGACAACCACAGTAGGTACTCAAATTTCTGGAACTCCTAGATATATTGATCAAACTCGAGACACTATACTTGTGAGTTCACAACAGCCATCTATGTTGGAATAGGGAAAGCTTTTATTAAGCAGAGAATCTTCTTATTTGTATATAAGGTCCAATTTTTAATGTGGCTTATAAATTAACCAGTTATTTTATTAAAAGCATTTTTATTGTTTAAATACTTGTGGAAATCTGGATTATCTCCGTTTAGGAGTTATTTTTCAATTTTTGTCGTCTCAACATAGATGAAGAAGAAAATGGATGTCAAGAAATAACTTCTATGCGGACATTAATCAAGATTTGTGAACAAGTATTTGGATACACATAAAATGTTGTTAATGATATAAAGTTAAGTATACATTTATTGGGAAAACAGTATATATAATATACTTATATAACTTACCTCATTCGTGATCATTCCTGTAGTTGTCATAAAACCGCAAGCCTTATCATCCTAATGACATAATCCCCTCCATAGGTACACGTCACCGTTGACCTTTTATATTACCGACATTTCAAATAAAATTAATCACACGATCAGTTCGCAAATCGATAAATTTTAATTCGGATCAAATCACGTTTCCGGGGGAAAATCACATTTAAACCGATTACAAAATAATCAACATTCAACCCGCCTCGCGTTAGTTAGTTCGTGAGAACCCATTAAATTTTTGTTTGAGTTGTTTAAATTAAAAAAAAAACATCAGCGCCTCGATTTACAGAAACGTTGCCAGATAAATAAATAATCGCCCTTCCCCGGGCAATTCCCTTAATGGTGTTGCCCGCGCTAAAAAATAGGGTGCAAAAGGACACGATAAATTGTAGACTGGGTAGGGGTAGGAACGGATTAAAATGGACCGAAAAAATCGGTGGCACAGCCTCGGACCAAGATTAAACTGACGAGGGAGGACTTTTCTGTTGACATTTGGGGGCTTTCCCGCTTGATTAGCTCTTCCCCTCTAAATGGGGATGTTACTAGCTGTTCCCGGCGCTGCACTTTACAGGGAGCGGGGTGAAATCTGTGCAAACTGCATTTCAAATATTGTTTACGGCTGTCACTTATCGAACAATCTATTTGAAATGTAAGGATGTCGTGTGAAATAAAACAACTTCATTAATTGATTCGACAGTCACTTTTTGGTAATATCTGTCCACTTAATATTCAAGTTTTACTTAGTAAATACCACAATTTCTTAAAATCTTTTTTTGACACGTTTTTCGATGCATTCCACACCATAATAGATTTTATGTAAAATTTAAATTAAATTCAATTAATACGTTGTGGTATTTAGTAAATATTATTTGTATTATTTATATTTGAAGCACTAACTTTGTGATTTTCCATTTTATAAATAAAATATAACTTTGTTTCAAAATCACTATAATATTTATAGTGATTATTAACTTATAAAGTTTTATTATAAATTATTATTTGTTTTACCTTTTAGTGATAAAAAATAATTTCATCAATTGATGTAGCAGTCACTTTGTGGTAATATCTATTCATTTAAAATTCAAGTTTTACTTAGTATATACCACTATTTCTTCTTTTCATAGTGGATTTTATGGAATACTTAAATTAAATTCAATTAATACGTTTCTAGAGTATCGAAAAGAGCTATTATATACGCTTTGATAGGTACAACTGCTATGTAATAAAGCGTTAAAGGTCGTAAGCCCTGTAAATGCCCAGTCTTCAATATTCTTCTTCATCTATGTTGAGTTGTCAAAAATCTTTCTTATTTGTGTTTCAGTCTTGTTAACCTTAATCCCAAGTCCCAAAATGAGTAATGGAAACTACACATCGGGAATATAATACGTGTGACTAGTGTATGGAATATGTTTCAAAATAAATAAAAAATAAACATTATGATGACGTGGTCCTGATGATGACAAGGTACTTGTCGAAACCGGTAGGAGGAAAAAAGTAGGTTCCAATAAAAAGTGGTTAAAAACAAAGTAGTTTTAACTTATAAACATATAAGACTCACCCCTACCTAGACTCCATACCAAAGAATATTTATTTTAATTTTGATTTACTTTGTTTAATTTGCCTCTGTAGTGTAATCGTCCGCCTCTGTAGTGTAATGGTCAGCACGCTCGGCTACCGTTCTGGGGGTCTCGGGTTCGATTCCCAGGGGGGTCAAATAAATATAAGTGATTTTTTCACTGTAATATTTATTCAATATTACCCTCGACTGGTACCGGAAGCGGAGGGCTGATCACCTTTCCTTCGTGTGTAAACGATCAAGATAACACTGTGTTCATATGAAGCAGTGCCCTATGCACCATTGGGGTGCGGATAAGGGTTTTCTTATTATTGTTTAATTTACTTTATTTATAAAAAAAATGTAAAACGAACTCCCTCTCTAAACACAAGTATCTATTATTTTTTGACATCTCATCAAAGATGAAGAAGAATATGGAAGTCTGGGCATTTACGGGGCTTACGACCGTCATAGGCTGGTACAAGTATCTACTTTATTAGAGAGGTAGAAACGTTATATTTGAAATGTATTGTATATTTACCAACTATTCTGTATTATTTGAATATGTATTTGTAAAAAAAAATCAAAATTTCAATAATTTTATGAAGTTTACAAAATGTGCCACAAAGTATCTGCGTAACCATTCAAGAATAAAAAATAAAAAATACACGTGTATGGAAGATTCTTCTCTTCTTCCGCATCCCTTGCAGCAAATTAAGTTAAATAATATGTCGTAGGTACCCGCGAACAAAAGGTTGAGAGTTTGCGTAGCGGATATTAGGGGACGCTCCCCTCTGTCGAATTTTAAGGGCCGTATATTTTCATTTGCTCCCCTCTAGGGCGGTTTTTCTACAGAACGTAACGAATAAATTGGCCCCGAGAATTTATATAACAATTTCCTGGGATTTCAGTCATTGCAGGGGATTAAGGGATAACTAACGGACGGCGCCCACTGACGCGACGCACAGATGTCGCGTTTTTCCAAAGGGTCTATTTTTCACCGAAATCGTCAGAACTCTACTCGATTACGGGTGTTATTTTGTCTTTCTTTGTTGTTTACGCACGATTTAAAATGTCACCCGATTGAGATCGCCATTATCTGGCGTTCGGCATGTCTAATTATAATATTGTCCGCCTTTGTGATGTAATGGTTAGCGTGCTCAATAGGTCCCGGGTTCAATTCCCAGGGGGGCAAAATAAAAATGGGTGGTTTCCACTTTTATATTTATTTATTATCACCCCGGACTGGCACACGAAGCGCAGGGCTAATCACCTTCCTTCGTGCAATTAACGATCAATTAACACAGCGTCAATATGATGCAGTGCCCTATGCACCACCGCTAGGTGCGTATAAACGCAGTGTTATCTTGATCGTTAACTCATCAGGAAATGTGATCAGCCTTCCGCTTCAGGTACCAGTCCAGGGTAATGAATAAATATTAGAGTGAAAAATCACCTATATTTAATTGACTCCCCTGAGAATCGAACCCAGTTCCTCTAGTACGGTAGCCGAGCGTGCTGACCATTGCACTACAAAGGCGAACATCACGTGTGCCTTTATTATTTATTGATTCGGCATTAAATTTTGTGGAATGACATGTTTTTTTATTAATTGTTATTAATAACACTTGTGTAATATACCAATATGAAATATATGAAACAAAATTTATTAAGTCTTATTATACAAGTGTCCACCTCCGTAGTGTAATGGTCAGCACGCTTGTCTACCATACTGGAGGTCCCGGGTTCGATTCCCAGAGGGGGGTCAAATAATTACTAATGATATTTTCACTGTAATATTTATTCAATATAACCCTGGACTGGTACCTGAAGCGGAGGGCTGATCACCTTTCCTTCATGTGTTAATGATCAAGATAACACTGCGCTTATATGATGCAGTGCCCTATGCACCATTGGGTGCGGATAAGGGTTTGAATGAATGTTTTAATTTAAAAAAAAATATCTCGTGCGCTTCACTATTTTACACACCGTTTTTAATATCAAGTATAATCTTTATTCTATTATATGGATCTCTTATACCTGACCATAAATCCTATTGGCAGTATAAGAGTAGCGAGAAGTGTAGGTTTTATGGTGTAGAGGTCTGTCCGACCGATTTTATACTCCCATAGATATTCCCTGTTCCCTTCCTTCGCGCCCTTTGTCCAGCGGGACTTCCTGCGGTAGATCTCGGGAATTGTCCCTTTTGTTGACACAAGAGGTTGTTTTTACTGTCTGCTGGAGACTTTGTTGTATTGATTATGTATTTTTTGTCGGCCAAGGTTGCCAGATTGGTCAGAAGTAGGTGGTAAATACACAACGAATTTTTTTGTTGTATAGAAAATAGAAACTAAATATAAAATACTTTTCATGAGTAGATAATGCTGGAAGTGGGCAGATCTGAACTAGATCGCATCATTCACCCATGTCGTATTAGATTTCATAGACAATTTCTTTGCATTATAATTTTTTAAATAAATTTTGTAAATGCGAAAATTCAATTGTAATTTTTTTATATGTATTAGTTCAGGTATATGATGAAATAAATAAATGCATTATTTATATTTTATAATTAAAATGTAACTTTGCTTTAAAATCACTATAAATATTTTATATCAGTAATTTCTATCAACGGTGGGTGATCTAATCATTCTGAATTAAAAAACGAATCAAATAACTGTTTCTTTAAAATGAGTCGTTATTTTAAATCTTATCACACAAGTCTGTGTACAAATAAGGCTTCAATACAATACATTTGATTATTTGCCATAAAAAACTTAAGCTGGAAAGAATAAAAACCGAGAAAATATAACGAATACCATCACTATCGAATAACCGAATAAGTAAGTTACCAAATGGTCACATCCTTAATTTCTATCTAAGTATAATGGCACTTCTGAAAAACACTTACGTCCCAAATCCTGCCAAAGAAACTTTATAATATATCTGTGTTATTTCCTTGGCTATAACAAATTTCCAGACGTTTTTGTTCGCAACTTCCCGATATTTCGGTCGACCTTTCCTTTATTTTGCCTTTGCCGCAAATATTTTCAATATCGCCTATACAATTTTTATATCTCAGCAGAATAAACATCGAATTTTATATTCCACCGTTTATTCGGAAACCTCTCTCCCCCGACCTTCATAGAAGGTATGAAGGATATGTTTTAATATTACGCAGGTATGATATTGGAGCATTTTTTCTAACCCATAACTGCGTGATTTCAAACGATACTTCAAGTTTCAGCGAGTATATATTAAAATTCCCCCTCAAAGAAAATAATAGGCAAAATATTTTCCAATACCGTTTACATTTGAAGATCAGAGAGACGTTTTGTTTACACAAAAGTGATTGCTTTCTTTGTCATTAAATTCTATAAAAAAATGATAGATAACGATAGATCCATTTTATCTTATTTATTTTATTTAATTTTTATTTTGTCCTTACCTAAACGAGAGGTTATACCTCACCCTCCATATTAACTACACCTTGCTGCGTCTGACTATCATCTATTTGCATCTATGGACCACTCCTTGAAAGATGAAAGTTCTAAAATTTGGTCCATGTTAAAAATTACCTCATCCGATATTTTCATCATTTAAAACCACTAGATTTTTAAAAAGGGTTTTGTAAACTTACAAAATGGATGGGAAGAGTTGATCAATAATGATAGCAATTATATTTTGTAATTTAAACAACATTTGAAAATATATGTTTTTTTGTATTTTAATGCCACTGTACAAAACAATTTATATACATTTTGAGTGTGTCCAAATACTTGTTCACAAAATCTGGATTATCTCCAATTACAGGAGTCATTTTTTTCATATTATTTTTATGACATCTCATCAAAGATGAAGAAGAAACCTAGAATTTAGAAACCTTGTTCTTGAATCACTAGAACTTCACTAGAGACATCTATTGGTGAGATGTAAACGCCCAGACTTCCATATTCTTCTTCATCTTTGATGAGATGTCAAAAAATAATACAACAATTTTGGATAAGATTAATCTATTGGTGAGATGAAAAGATAATCCAGATTTTGGAAAAAAGTATTTGGAATCACTCTAAATGTTGTAAAATTGTTGTAATTATAATGTGACTGCGGAAATGAAATCAATTTTTTTTACGAATCGTGGTTCGTTTAATGATTCTCGACTCGTTCTAAAATGATCCGTTTGCTCTTTTAAGTTCGGTACAGCTGGTGAAACCGAGCTCACATTTATGCTGCACTTTAAACGGACATGATTGCACTTTTATTATCTCGGTCGTATAATAGAGGCTTTATGGGTGCATTGCTTTTAGCATTACCCGCTATACATGTCTGTTGCCTAGGTATACTATAGGTAGGTTTTATACGAGTAAGTGCCTTCTATTAAAAGCGGTTTATGCGCCAGATATTACGATTTCCGTATTGACCTTTTAATACCAACGAATTTATGAGATTTTAAGATACTGTCTGAGCAACAGATTGTATATTTGCATAGTCACCTCTTTATTTATAGATGTTTAGTAAAAATTCGTAAAAAAATGAAAAGATGTAAATGCTTTATGCCTTATGTCAATTTATATTTCATATAAATTCATACCTCGCATCATGGAGTTTGCGACAGTATCTTTGGTTGATTTGAATAAGTTTTTTTTTATGAGCAGAGACTCTTTTCACGAATTATTTCACGTATTGGAAGACGTCTGAATTTGACCCGGTATTTTATTCACAGCATTTTTGGTTGCGTCCAAATCCTTGTTTACAAATCTGGGTTTCAACACATTGGAGTAATTTTTATATGTAAAAATAGATCACGAGTGGAGAAACCTAGATTTGTAAACATGGAATTGGACACATTCAAAATATTGATTTTACTCTTCATTGTGAAGAACATTATGATTTAAATATATGAATAAAACGATTGTCAAATACCACTTCTTTGAGTTTATTAATGTAAGCATGACTATAATTAAATAAAACTAGATCTTTGTTTTTAGCCGCTTTTATTTTTGGTACTTTTCTCAGACCGGTTTCAGAAAGAACCTTTTCAACTTCAAGGATGGACATTATCATGTCTATATCTAAAGATGACAAGGTTCTGGTCGAAACCGGTTGGAGAAAAGTACCAAAAATAGTTGTGAGTCTAGACTTCTTCAGGGGTTAAAACTGTCATAGGCTTGGTTTAAAACGGTCGTAGGCCGAGTAAACGTCGAGACTTCTTCTTCGTCTATGTTGAGATCTCAAAAAAAAACTCCTAAGTGGAGATAATTCAGATTTGCGAAGAAGTATTTGGACACACTCAAAATGTTCAAAATAAACGTGGGTACCAAAAAAGTTTAAGTTTTATGAAATGTGCCACAAAGTTTCTGCGAGAAAAAATCAATCAAGTAAACACGGTTAGTTTCGAGAACTACAAATGTTCTCAACAGGTTAAAAAACAATATTTTTATATTTTTACATGCATAAGTATGATGAATTTCTTTTCGGAATCTTTTTCGGTAATCTCATTTCTCAGATCGTGTCTGCAATAATATGGAAAGTTTATCTTCTCATGGGCTGTGTAATTAGTGAGTCACGAGATCGTGGAGATGTAATAATTGCTTTTGTATGAGTAATTAATAAATAATTTAATAATCCTGATGCGCGCTAACGGGTGGAACTTTAAAGTACCGAAAGCGGAACTAATTTCCTAATAAGTTCGTTAGTGAGATAATATTTTATTTATTTCCCCCAAGGCAACACTAAGATTTAGATAAGCACCCATATACATACCGAGAAACACATCAAAAGTGGTCCTTATTAATAATCTAAGTAGTTTCTTTGATGTGTGATTAGTTAACAGTTGTTAGCGTATTATAAAATGTTTCTAAAGTAATTGTTTTACCGAAAATGACGCTGTTTTAGCTACCGGTTTTTTTTACTGGCACTTTAAAAAAATTAAATAGACAATTTGATTTATAAACACAATCAGTCGACATTGATATCATGGTGTGTCCCTCGTTTCGTATAATTTCTCTTTGATTTGAGCTTTGATCTTTCCCCTTGACTCTTTTCCTCCCCACCGTCCCTCTTCCAGGTATTTTCACAAATTTACAATGTGGAATTTTGTAATTGACATTACACAAGCTTGTAATACTAGTTAGTATAATATATCGCTCACTCCTTTCAAGAACGTCATAAATTGAAAATCGTCAATTTTCAAATGTTTTCGGAATGCCCACAAAATGTACTATATCCCAGCAAAAGAGGCATATCTTTAACTTAATATTTACCCGCTACAAGGCAGAATGTGTTGTTTTTGCATTTTGAAGAAAACGTATTGTTTAATTATTTTTTTAAATAAACTAAATATTTTTCCACTGCAGAAAAAACCGTCAGGTTTTACTTAAAAAGATCTGTGGCACAGTAAAAAGTTCAAAAAGTGGCTTGATATTCATTTTTAATACATTGTGTTATATTTTTAAACTTTAAAAACGTTCTCCTGAAAAATCAAGTTTTTTGATTTATGACGTTCTTGAAAGGAGTGAGCGATATGTGTTTATCTTGCTATATCTGCTCTGTTAAATTACCAAATAAAATAAAAAATACATTTTAGAAAATATTTTTCTCGTCGCATTCGTGTCGAAGTCGAAGTTTAAGTTTTCTGACGAACTGGTTCAATATATTATACAAACGCATACACATTGTGTAACTATGCCAGAACGTGTGTGTGTATGAGTATTAACATGTTTTTACATTACGTTACATCAATATTAATAGTTATAATTGTTATAACACACAGGTGTTACACGTATGTAGTATATGTTACCTTATTGTACCTTCATACATGAGTGTAATCAAATTCGTGTCATTATATCTAAGCTACATGTAAGTAGGTACTAACCTACACAGGAAATCGCATTTAATACTTACGTTAAATGAAACACACGCTTAACGATTGATTTCAAACAGTTTTAGTTAGTCGTGGAGCTGTCATTTTTCAAATTTTGCTGGATGGCTGTCAACGTTCTATGTATTGAGAGATTAAAATGTTTTTTTTTTTTTAAATGAAAATTGAATGCAATGCTGTAATGTAATGTATTATTCAATCCACTTGAAAATAAGATCATATTATTTTCAATATATTACTGCTAATTATTTTTATTTACATATATCGTAGTCATACAGGAGAAAGTGACAAAGTGCATTTTTTACAAAAACGTGATCATTGACTATTTGATATCTTACTAGCTTAATATTGCCCTGAAAATAATCCCAAAGGCATTTTAAACTTGTAAGTATAAATTTATATTATCCACTGACACTTCGTGATGGAATTGCATTTTTAATTAATTATTAGATTAAAACCAATATTTTTAGCTTCTGATGATGTCGGTAACGACGAAACCCGGTCGCTGGTCAAATATAAAAAAAAGGAAAAGCTAAAAATATTGGTTTTGATCTAATAATAAATTGTAAGTATAATATATTGACTTGTTAAAAATGACCAACTGCATTGATGTTTATTTTCTTGCCAAGCAAAAGTGACTTTAAAGATCCTCCTGAACATTATGTTAGTTGGTCACTTTCTCCTGTACGACTACGATATGTTCATAATTTCATGTGTGGCAAAACAATTTATGATTATTACATTCATACTTAAGTACTTATATGGTTTTGAAAATTTAGGAGTTATTGAAAGGTAAAGAGTTTTTTTTAAATATATATTTATACAAGTATTTAAAAAAACAAAAAAAACATCCAATAAACATACATATAAAAAATCGGGCGTGTACAGATATGTGGAATGAATATGACTTATCGGATGCTAGGCTTTATTTAACCTTTCCCTTACGGTGCTAAAATAAAAACGCGCGTTCCGGTGTTGGGTAGTCACTACACAATAAAAATTAGCGATTTTAAATCGGAAAAATAAGGACATTCATAGCTAATCCCCTTAATTAATTATAAATTATGCCAAAGAAGAAATTATAATTATTTTGATTTATTTGCTGAAGACATTAAAAAACCATCTGGCAACGCTCATAGGAACACGCATAGGTCCACTGTTACAAGCTCAAGAGCTACTGCCGACTGCCGCTAGCCGCAGGAAAAAAAAGCGACTGAGAACATTGAGCTTTGAGCTCCTCGCGCTTGCACAGTGCAAGTGTGCAACAGTTATATGCGAATATAGTGTCGCGCTTCCCGCACCCTCTTCACGCGCTGTTCATACGCAAATTTGTTTCCGATATTCACGAAATACCTCCGATGTACCCGAAAAATTGTGATTATTATTAATATTATTTTTTAAATCAATGCGTTAATATGTTATGGAGGAATACCTGAAATCTTAACCTTGTATTTATTATATTTGTGGAGATATAATGGTTATTAGAAGCAATGTGCACAACGTACACAACACCGGGAAGAGAGTGTTGATCACTAAAAACGCAAGAGTTCGCATGTATCATTCAACCTTCTTGCATATTAATTTTTTCACCTATTACGGCTAGAAGTATGCACACAGTTATTTGATTTATTATTATACCTCAGACAGTGATTAACCACGATATGACTCCATATATCACTACGCGATACGTTACAAAGGTCCGAATGATTTGTACCAATGTCAAAGATGACAACATTGCTATAGTAGAACCTCGATATAACGAATCTCAATCTCATCTACGGTTGGTTGTAGTCAAACGTCATGAGATTATCATTTTATTTTTTGACATCTCATCAAAAAAGAAGAAGAATATGGATGTCTGGGCATTTACGGGGCTTACGATCGCCATAGGCTGGTTTAAGTGATCACTTTACACACGTGTAACATTCACCGATTCTACCCATGATTGACAACCACATTACAAAATTTTTTGGAAGTTCTATGTATATGAACCAATTTTGAAACATTGTTCTTGAATCACTAGAACTTTACTAGAGACATCTATTGGTGAGATGAAAAGAAGCTGTTATTGAGCAGAAACTCTTATATAAGTATGTGAAGCCCGAATCCTGGATTATTATTGAGAAACGCTAGAAAATATCATTTTCATTTTTATTATTTTAGCTTATAATTTCACCAGTTAATTTATTTACAACATTTTGAGTGTGTTCAAATACTTGTTACAAATTTGGATTATCTCCAATTATATTTTTTGGCTGTCAATTATGGGTAAAATGGTAAATGTTACACGTGTGTAAAGTGACCACTTTACCAGCCTATATGACAGGCAATAAATCCCTGTAAATACCCAAACATCCATGTTCTTCTTCATCTTTGTTGAGATAAATTATGTAAAAATGTGACAAAAATCTAGTTAAAAAACGCCATACTACGTCATTAAAATGTTTGGTAGAAAAGAGAAAATTTTATGAATGTAGCATATCGGCTGTCCAAATTTAAAACACAGTAAGGGACATTTTTTTGTAGTACGTTTTTTTTGCATTTTTGGACTAAGTAGAGTCTACTTAAGTCCATAAATGCAAAAAAAACGTACTACAAAAAAAATGTCCCTTACTGTGTTTTAAATTTGGACAGCCGATATATATTCTTGGTAACATATGACATTAAGGGACGAATACCTATGTTGCTTACATATGATGCAAGCATACTCTAGTGCGTGTATGCAACCTCGAGTGCCCTAGACATCACTGTTATTCTTTTGTTCCTTCTTACGATTTGTTCTTCATTTTCGTTCCAATAAAGCAGGAATGATAAAAATGGGCCATGCCAAGGTATTTACCCTGCCTCTGTCATTTCTTGCACCAAGTATCGGGTTCGATTCCAGACTAGGTCAACACGATTCGCTGGCAGCGTGCCAATCAAAGAGTCTGATCAAATGTTTGCTTTATTACATTCACTCGGCGCCTACCGACAGCTCCTCACCACGCTGCTATCCACGCTCATGGCTTGGAGCTGTTGACACACCGACGAGCGCAGACTGCTGTGTCAACTCGGATCATCATCCACAAATGTAAAATGAAATTGGACAAAAGACTCTTCAAGACAGTGCAAACATGTCGTGGTTAATACTCATTGGCAGGCTGGCGTTTATTTTGAAAATAACACCTTGCATTTACATATTTTTAATGACAGCAGATAACGTCCCTCCCCCTCAACTCCTTACCTGAACATTCTTCCTTTGCCTTCCTTCTTATGAGGGAAGTTTAAAATTTGATAATCTTACTTTCCTTGTTATAAGAAAAGTAAAAAATTTGGTAATCATTTAAATTAAAAACAGAATGTCAAAAAAAAACTGTTATTTCCATTTTTTATTATTACTTAAACTCATTAAGTTACAAACACTCCGTTTCTCCGCAGGGGTAGGCAGAGGGAATTGAACACCACACCACTCTGTCTTTGCAATCATTTTTCGCCTCTTCCACATTCATACATCTCTTCGTACATACCCGTCAATTATTTCGACTCGTGACCCGGCCGCTTTCAAGTATTTGAAATACTTGGCCTTCTTCTGCTTCTATTAAGTTTCATAAAAATGTGCCTTTGACGCGGGAAAACTCAATCAAAAGCGTGTTTTTGCCTAGAATTTTCACCCATGAATTACATGAAATTATAGTAACTTTAAAGTTAAAGAGTAAATCCATTCACGAGTAGGCATACGCTTTGAAACTTAAAAAGTTGAAGCCTGAGTTGGGTCATGATAAGCGGTGTTGCATAAGCCGTAGCTAAAGTTACTTGAACGCTAGGTAATTAAAAAAAGGGAAAACTCAATGAAGGCGCATTTTTGTAGTTTGTCATTTGTAATTATGTGTATGATGATATGAATAAACAAATTTGACTGTCAGCGAGTGGTCACTTTATCCTACCGCATATATTTCTGTAATCACCAGTTATGAGCGTGGAATCGGGCGGCAGAGGCGGCTCGGGCATTACTAATTCACGGGCAATAGCGTCGGCGCGCGGCGGGCTCGTTGTCGGGTGGATACGTGGCCGCGCCTACGCGAGCGTGTGCTCCACTGCTCTCGCATGTCCATAATGAAAACACTTAAACAAACATAATGCCTCGTGTAAATATTAAACCTTAGTGCAAACATACACACCGCCCGCCTCTGCGCTGTGTGCGTTAGGGGTGTTCAACCAGTTATCTCGATATCGTGTCCAAATTTTAGTTCACAAATTCTGTATTTCCTGCTTTTGGGTCTATTTCTATCAAGATTTTTGATTGATACCAGTGGCAGCCTTCTAAAGGAACTGGGAGTGCGATTAGGACTCGCTGGGTCCGCATTTGACAGTATGAAGGCTGTCTGGAGATCGGATTTATACTCGGTGAAAACCAAATGCCGCCTATACAATGCCTGCATTGCTCCTGTTCTGTTATACGGCTGCGAAACATGGCACCTTACAAGGGTCCAGAGCAGCCGTGTACTAAGCTTTGAGAATAGGTGTTTGCGGAGAATCTTAGGCGTGCGGTGGTTTGACTTTGTGAGGAATGAAGAGACAAGGCGTAGGACGCAGCAAATCTTGAAAAGGCAAGAAAAGGCGATTCGATATTTTAAAAAATAATTTAACAATACATTTTCTGCAAAATGCAGAAACAACACTTTCTGCCCTGTAGCGGGTAAATATTAAGTTTAAAATATGCCTCTTTCGCTGGGATATAGTGCATTTTCTGGGCATACCGAAAACATGCATCACGGAAAATTGTCAATTTTTGATTTATGACGTTCTTGAAAGGAGTGAGCGACATATAGAACTTCTTTTCATCTCACCAATAGATGTCTCTAGTGATGTTCTATTGATTCAAGAACAATGTTTCTGAATTGGTTCATATATGTAGAACTTCCAAGAATTTGAGTAGTGTGGTTGTCAATAATGGGTAGAATCGGTGAATGTTACACGTGTCTAAGTAAAGTTATCACTTAAACCAGCTTATGACGGTCGTCAGCCCCGATAATGCCCAGACCTCCATATTCTTCTTCATCCTTAATGAGATGTCAAAAAATAATAAGAAAATAAAATATTTTTATAAAAATGTCACACTCTTTAACTAACTAACTAACTAACTACTAACTAACCATCACGCCGCTTCCCCGCAGGGGTAAGCAGAGAGAATAGAGCGCCACACCACTCTGTCCTTGCAAACATTCTTCGCCTCTTCTACGTTCATGCATCTCCTCATACATACCCGCCGATTGTTACGACTCCTAACCTGACCACTTTCAAATATTTGGCATACCTGATCGTGCCATGTTTTTCTCGGTCTTCCTCTTTAGGTGGACGTAAACCCAAAAGTTGTGCCACATTCTAAATAATGCAAAAATCTAACAATACTCTTAGCATTGGCCATCTCTGTCGTCTGTTTGCATCGCTTGGCATATCCCGCCTATTGGTACAATTTTAATATACGTCCATGTTTGTTCAGCAGCGGCAACAAGAGATACTGTTGATGACGAATGGCTGACGTACCTCCCGCTCGGATAGTTACCCGCACGGCCGAGGAGAGAGGAGAGAGACGAGAGACGAGAGACGAGAGACGAGAGACGAGAGACGATGTGGAATTATTGCAAGGCGCGTTTCTATAGACCCCGCCGAGAATGGAGTGTGCACAGATGCTGCGGACGGAGGATAAAAGATCGCGAGATATTTTTGTACCCAAATGCTTTGTCGTCTTAGTATTGTTCATGGCGATATATTTCGACTATATTTTGGTACTAACATGCCACGATTGGGATCGTATGATTGCGTAGGATTGCGGGTATGTATGAGGAGATGCATGAATGTGGAAGAAACGCTGTATCGTCACTTAATGCAGTTACTGTTTTTTTTTAAATTACTTTACGTCCAAGTGACTCTGAAATCTAGCTACGGCTTATGCAACACCGTTTATCATGTCCCTACTCAGGCTTCAACTTTATAAGTTTCATAGCCTATGCCTACTCGTGAGTGGATTTACTCTTTATGTTTAATGTTACTATAATTCCATGTAATTCATGAGTGAAAATTCTAGGCAAAAACACTCGCTTCATGCAGTTACTGGGGAATTTAATTAAAATATGTAGAATCAGAGGAAGACTTCCGAAAGCTTTGCATCATCAAATAATTGAAGGGGATAGTAAAACATTTTTTTTAAATGTCCGCCTCCGTAGTGTAATGGTCAGCACGCTCGGCTACCGCACTGGGGTCCCGGGTTCGATTCCCAGGGGGGGTCAAATAAATCAAGTGATTTTTTCACCATAATATTTATTCAATACAGTATTACCCTGGACTGGTGCCTGACGCGGGGGGCTGATCACCTTTCCTTCATGTGTTAACGATCAAGATGACACTGCGTTTATATGATGCAGTGCCCTATGCACCATGAGGTGCGGATAAGGGTTTGAAGTATATGAAAATATGCATGTATGCGGAAGAGGCGAAAAATGTCTGTAAAGACAGAGCGGTGTGGCGTAGTTAGTTATATTATACGCAGAATGGCCCATTGTCAATGTACAATAGTTTGTCATTCTCAGGGGATAAGAATGAGGCTATGTTCCCCTTTTAATGACTGTTTTAATGACCACACATCTACGAAAATCTCTACTAAATAAGTACCCATCGCCAATGTTTCGGTTTTCGTCAAAATCTCTTTTACTTGTTAATTCGCTAAACGACTTCCGTTTTAGTCTGAGGTGGCTACACGTTCACGCGAATTTGTGACTCGTTCTCACACGTTATTCCACCAGCTAGCCACATACAGGGTGGCGCAAAATCAACCGCCCTATCAAAAATTTTAATATTTTTTGCCAATGGCGTCGTACGTCAATCATATTTGACATTTGTGAACTGGACAGCTGAAGTATACAATTGTTTTTCTAAAACGGGTTCAAACGTGTATCAAAACTGGCGGAGGCCACTTGTCGGATATCACTGGTTACGCTTTCCCGAAAGGGTTGAGCATAAACTCTGCCTACTCATGTATAAATCAATACACAATATGGCTCCAGAGTATCTTAAGGAGCTGTGTATTCCAGATGAATTGGTTGATAGACGTCTCACGCTTCGATCGGCTACAACATCTGCAATGGGCAAAGTGATCTTACCAGCTCGCAACCAACGTACTAAATTTGGCGAGCGTGCCTTTGCTGTTGCAGGACCGACAGCGTGGAATGCTCTTCCACCAATGGTTAGAAATAGTGAGAGTGAGATGATTGATCTTTAGAAAAAGACTAAAAACACATTTGTTTGCTAAATCATTTCCACCATATTTTCCCCAATTCATTCACAGTGAAGCGCCCTTGAGGTATTTTTTTACGAAAATGGCGCTATATAAGTTATCCAAATTTATAATTATTATTATTATTTATCAGCGAGATAGGGAGTGTTTTTGCCTAGAATTTTCACTCATGAATTACATAAAATTATAGTAACTTTAAACATGAAGAGTAAATCCACTCACAAGTAGGCATAGCCTATGAAACTTATAAAGTTGAAGCTTGAGTAGGGACATGATAAACGGTGTTGCATAAGCCGTAGCTAGATTTCAGATTCAAATTAGAATTCAAAAAATTGTCGGATATCATCTTTTGCACTTAAGGCTTAGATCTCAGGCTTGTCTCAAGCGTTCAAATCAGAATAACTGAGCACACAACCAGCCATGAAGTCCAATTTTCCAACCAGGCTGGTCGTGTGCTCGCGCTCATTTTTTTCAAAAAATATATGTAGTTAATTTTTTTTGTATTTTAGAATATACGTGTACATGGAAAAAAAATTATATATTTTTTCAACTCTTCGCTTTCCAATAATTCTTTACTTTTCAAAACCATGTAGTTATTTCGAAGAAAAACTTATTTTTACAATGCAAAAACGATGTTTTAGAAAAAAATAATTTATGTTAAATGTTACCTGGATTTAGAAAAAATAGATTTGCGACTTAACGAATACTTGGCCTTAACAGAAAAAAAATTGTAAAGGTCCAAAAAAAGATTTCCATCACTCAATTTTTTTAATTTTATTTAGTTAAAAAGTTATTAAAAAACGATAATGAATGATTAATTTTGCGCCACCCTAAATCTGTTAATATACTGCAGCTGTCTAGTTCAAAAATGTCAAATATTATTGACATACGACGCCATTTGGAAAAATTACAACATCCTCTGAAAGTAATAGTCTCACAATGTCATTTTAATGAATTCTTCGTTTCCCTAAAAATTAAAATAGGTATACGTACCTACATGCCCCATTGACTATGTATTGTCTCCCGTAAATTATTACCTCACATCGCTCACTCCTTTCAAGAACGTCATAAATAAAAAAACTTGACTTTTTAGGAGAACGTTTTTAAAGTTTAAAAATATAATACAATGTTTTAAAAATAAATATCAAGCCACTTATTGAACTTTTTACTGTGCAATAGATCTTTTTAGGTAAAACCTGAAGGTTTTTTCTCCATTTGAAAAATATGTAGTATTTTTCAAAAAATTATTAAACAATACATTTTCTTCAAAATGCAAAAACAACACTTTCTGCCCTGTAGCGGGTAAATATTAAGTTAAAAATATGCCGCTTTTGCTGGGATATAGTACATTTTCTAGGCATTCCGAAAACATGCACAACTGAAAATTGGCGATTTTTGATTTATGACGTTCTTGAAAGGAGTGAGCGACATGTTGAAACTATTACTGAAGTACCTAGAATTGTATAGCTATAAAAGGACCGTCAGTACATTTAATCTTTATATTCGTACAAAAATGCCATAACTAGGCGAAACAATTGTCCTTTTTTTAACAATTAAATACAACCAAGACTAAAAAATCAGTGTTTGATTTAATAACATTTATTACCTAAATCTTCTGATTAATGATTAATTTTGCGCCACCCTGTATAACCCTCTGTTCTTCCCACGTTTCTTACATGAACTCA
This sequence comes from Brachycentrus maculatus, assembly GCF_059751285.1. NCBI lineage: Eukaryota > Metazoa > Arthropoda > Insecta > Trichoptera > Brachycentridae > Brachycentrus > Brachycentrus maculatus. The sequence goes on along the minus strand of NW_028280900.1, from coordinate 793,375 downwards.
CCTTTATAATTTGCTACGTTTTATGTATCATTCACAATTCAACTCATTCGTTTGTATTCACCTATCAACGTTATATTAGTGTGGGTAAAGAACTCGTCGTATACAGTGTCGACTTGCAGTTTATGTGGGCTGCTTTGTGATTTCATATGACTGTCAAGATGCTTTTTGTTTGTATTATGTATTAAAGTCTTCTTTTAACTTCTATTGTTCCATAAAAAATATATATATCAACATGAGTATGTTTTTAAGTTTTGTACTGACATTTCTTGGTGGAACTGCATTTTATAGAATAAAATAAGAATAGTTTTTTCCACATTAATTATATTAGACCAGCGACCGGGTTTCGTCGTAACCGACTCATCAGACTGGTTACATCCGCACAGTCTGATGATGTCAGCTACGACGAAACCCTGTCGCTTGTCAAATAAAATTCACGTGAAAAAAACTATATATTTCTTATAATTTATATTTGAAGCACTAACTTTGTGATTTTCCATTTTGTAATTAAAATGTTTGAAAAAATCGATCTTGGTTTTAAAATCACTATAATTAAGTTATATTTTACTATAATATATTTATCTGTCCGCCTCCGTAGTGTAATGGTCAGCACGCTCGGCTACCGTTCTGGAGGTCCCGGGTTCGATTCCCAAGGGGGGTAAAAATAAATATAAGTAATTTTTTCACTGTAATATTTATTCAATATTACCATACCTGAAGCGGAGGGCTGATCACCTTTCCTTCATGTGTAAAACGATCATGATAACACTTTATAAGACACAGTGCCCTATGCACCATTGGGGTGCGGATAAGGGTTTTTATTATAAATTAATTATAATGTCTACCGGTTTCGAAGCTAACCGCTTCTTTATCAAGACTGAGTAGTACATTACAATATGAATACTTAGTATTAATCAGTGATAAAGAAGCGGTTAGCTTCGAAACCGGTAGACATTACAATTAAGTTATAATAAAATATTTATAGTCATTTTAAAACAAAGTTACATTTTAATTTTATTTACATAGTTCTTATTTCATTATATAAGAATGTATGATTTATTGAAATAAAATGGGAAAAAACTTTCCTAGTCAAGTTATTAAAATCCTTGAACGCGGTCAGGTCAGGAGTATAGGTAATTTATCTTAGATATAATGATTAAAGAAAACACTTGTTTTTTACCACTTGAGTTTTATTACAGACTACATGTTTCAGAAGTTAAACTTCCATCATTCAGGTCTGTATAATAACATATTATATTATTTGTTATTATACAGATCTGAATGATGGAAGTTTAACTTCTGAAACATGTAGTCTATAATAAAACTCAAGTGGTAAAAAACAAGTGTTTTCTTTAATCATTGTAACATGTCTTACCACAAAGTTAATGCCGAAACAATAAATAAAATCTTAGATGTGCATTAATGTAGAAGAGGCGAAGAATGTCGTTCTTTTCTCACTGTTTACCGCTGTAAGGATGCTGTGTGATAGAAGCCTATAGAAGAAAAAATATGAAGAGAAGAAGAACTTCTTTTCACAGTATTAATATAAATGTTTTGCGGTATAAAACGATCCGTGTAGAAAAACATAAAACTCTGTTAGCGTGATTAGATTTTGATGTCATAATAATAATTCATACGTACAAAAGTCCTCTAACAATAGGATAAAAGGCAGATCTGTGGCGCTTAATTGTCAATTGTGTTAACAGATATAAATCACGTTGTTCACATCTATGCCGGCTGATCACGAACAGTCATTTCGCAATAAAGAATTAGCGGAACGACCGACTCTTGCCAGCCTGCGCGCGTAGTGCCGCCCATAAAGCTCTGTATGACGGGTCCTGTATCTCGTGGGTCGGCAACCAACTTGATGCGGCCCGCAAGGGGTTTTGATGAAGCTCACAAGTGTCTTGATGAGGCCCGCAAGTGTCTTGATGAGGCCCGCAAGTGTCTTGATGAGGCCCGCAAGTGTCTTGATGAGGCCCGCAAGTGTCTTGATGCGACCCACAAGTCATCTTGATGCGGTTTGCAAGGCGTCTTTATGCGGCCCGCAAGGCGTCTTAATGGAGGTTCATTTAATTTCAAACCCTTATCAGCACCCCAATGGTGCATAGAGCACTGCATCATATAAAAACAGTGTTATCTTGATCGTTAACACATGAAGGAAAGGTGATCAGCCTTCCACTTCAAGTACCAATCCAGGGTAATATTGAATAAATATTAAAGTCAAAAAACACTTATATTTATTTCCCCTCCCCCCTGGGAATTGAACCCGGGACCTCCAAAACGGTAGCTGAGCGTGTTGACCATTACACTATGGAGGCGGACTTGATGAAGGTAGCGAAGGGAATATAGGAGTCTATAGTAAACTATAATTAACTATGGGAGTTTGCCTTTTGGAAATAACAAGGGGTTAAAAAGGTTGTAGTGGTTAGCACATTTGGCTACCATACAAGAGATTCCGAGTTCGATTCCCAGGGGGGGAGAAAATAAATAATGTGTTTTTTTCACTCATTTATTATAATATTATCGTGGAATGGTACCCGAAGCGCGGGACTGTTCATCTTGCCTTTATAAAATAAACGATCAATATATATCGCGTCAATGTGATGCAGTGCCATATGCACCACAGGGAAAGGATAAGGGTCAGTAGTACCTAGTAGTTAAAAGGTTACCTCCACAAATAATTCATATTTATTTGATTTTTGTCTTGTACTGACATTTCTTGGTGGAACTGCATTTTGAATAATAAAACAACATCTCTATAGTTTTTTCTGCTTTTTTATTTTATTTGACCAGTGACCGGATTTCATCGTTACCGACATCATCAGTCATTTTACAACAAAAGCTGTCCCTTTTACAACAGAAGCTGGTTCTTTTACAACAAAAGGTTGCCGACCCATGCTTTATCTAATAACAGAGATACTGCACCAACTCTGGTTATACGATTGAGCACTGGGCGTGTTGCACAGTCAGCGTCATCTGCAAGACGCCATATTTCCTCTTTGGCCAATCAGAAAGCGTCCCGATATTAAAATGGAAATAAAAGAAATGAATGCATGTGTTCTGCATTCATAATGCCCATAAAACCAAAGACGATAATTTCTGTGAATCAAATATTCAGCGAACGCTTTGGTAATGCATTAAATATAGGGTGTTTGGTTTTTAAATTGGCAGCATTGTTTCTACAGACTGTCAATTTGACCGTTGATTTGTAGTCAATACGTTTAGCCATTTCACCATGAATAGATTGAACGATCGTTATGCGCGTCGTAGGTTCGTGAATGGGCCGAAAACAATATTCAGCTTGATGCTCTTTTTCAACGCAAAATTTTGTTCACCGATGTGGTAAATTTTTGGTTAAATGGCAATGTCGATGAGCAGAATTGCCGAATTTGGAGTGGAGAAAACCTAGAAGCCTTTGTCGAGACGCTCTTGCATCCATTAAAAGTCGCTGTTTGGTGTGCTTTATGGGCAGGTGGAATCATTGGCCCATATTTTTTAAAGACTCCCAGGATGTTACGGTCAATGGAGAGCGCTACAGAACCACGATTACTGACCTCTTCGTACCCCAGTTGAATGGTATTGATGTGACAGAGCTGTGGTTTCAACAAGATGGCGCAACATGCCACACGGCGAGTGCTACTATAAATTTATTGCGGGAAATTTTAATTTGTATAACTAACTAATTAACTAACCATCACGCCGCTTCCCCGCAGAGGTAGGCAAGAGAATCGAATGCCACACCACTCTGTCTTTGCAATCATTCTTCGCCTCTTCCACGTTAATGCATCTCCTCATACATACCCGACGATTATAACGACTTCTGACCCGGCCACTTTCAAATATTCGATATACCTGATTGTGACAAGTTTTGTGCCAAGTTTTCCTCGGTCTTCCTCTGCTTCTTTTTCCAACAACATTCGCCTCATAAATTTGTTTAACCGTTCTTTCCTCACTCATACGTTCCACATGACCAAACCATCTCAACACACCTTTCTTAATTTTATCGATAATGCTTATCTCAGCCTTGCATTCCTTCCTTGAATTTGTATAGGTACCTATAAAAAAACACCCTATATGAATAAAATATCGTGTCATCGAGTGAAATTGATGTGACGTCATAAAAGATGGCCATCACATTGTTTATACACTTTCGATATCTAAATGTCGCATGTCGCTCACTCCTTTCAAGAACGTCATAAATCAAAATACTTGATTTTTCAGGAGATCGTTTTTAAAGTTTGAAAATATGATACAATGTATTAAAAATAAATATTAAGCAACTTACTGAACTTTTTACTGCAACACATCTTTTTAGGTAAAACCTGAATGTTTTTTCTCCATTTGAAAAATATTTAGTAAATTTCAAAAAATTATTAAACAATACATTTTCTTAAAAATGCAAAAACATCACTTTCTGCCCTGTAGCGGGTAAATATTAAGATAAAAATATGCCTCTTTTGTTGGGATAGTACATTTTCTGGGCATTCCGAAAACATGCACAACTGAAAATTGACGATTTTTGATTTATGACGTTCTTGAAAGGAGTGAGCGATGTGTAAAACGTGCGCGGCCTAACCTTTGAATCCTAATCGAAACATCTACATAAAGCGTGAGTAGGTGTCTCGTACAATACGATAATAATATTATGGAGATTAAGTTGTGTTAATTTGTTTGAACAATGGTCACAAAAAACCAATAGACACGTTGTTATGCATACGATTCCATGTCTGCGTAGGCGTTTCTTGTTTCATCGCCAATAAAAAATATAATACGGTGAAACCTCGGCCTACGAAATCGATTCGTTCATTGGAACTGTTCGTAATCCGGAACAAATCTTCTCGTTAGAGACCATGTAAAATAAACAACTAACGCCACATCACTCTGTCTTTGGAAGCATTCTTCGCCTTTTCCGCACTCGTACATACCCGCCGATTATTTTCACTCATGACCCGGCTGCTTTTAAGTATTTGACATACCTGATTGTGCCAAATTTTCCTCGGCCTTCCTCTGCTTCTTTTTCCAACTACATTTGCCTCATAATTTTCGTCACTCATAATCACTCATGCGTTCCGCATGTCCAAACCATCTCAACACACCTTTCTTAATTTTATCGATAATGGTTATCTCAGCCTTGAATTATTTCCTTATTTCACTATTCCAACATCGTTTTGTCGCACATTCGACTGAGGGATAGCATTTTGAATTCAATCAGTCTGTTTTAGTTAATTCATAATTATTTTCAATAAATTAGAATGTTATTTTATTATTAACTTATTCTACATAAAAAGTGAAAAAAAGTTATGATTTCTAAAGGGGATTTTTTATCACGAAAACACAGTCTTTTTTTTTGTCTTACTAAAACCTTTGTAATGAAGCTCGTCGCATTCAAGGATTTTTTTCCAGTCTCACTAAAAAGTTTAAGAACTTGACAAAGAATATTTTTAAGAGTCATATTTTCCGACATAATTTTACTTCACTCTCTATATTTCGGACACATTTCATCGATAATTGGACTAGAAACATCCTATCTTCGCCCACCTGTCTCATATTCTCAAGTGCCTATTTCCTTCATCATCGTTTTCTGCTACCATTGCGAAGCATCTCCAGTTCTTCCCCGACATCCCAACACATCAAATCGCTTCATCTTCAAAGTTTTGTTCGTAATCTGAAATTCTGTTCGCGAACCGAGTCATTTTTTGTTTGTAACCCGAATCATTCGTAGCCCAAGGTTCTACTCTATGTCACAAGTCTATGATGTTGTCCGTTATTATTCTTTGTTTATAATCAAATTTCTTTTCCTCTTGTCATCCGTGATCTCTAGATGGCTCCGGAGTCGTGGGTACTCCGCACGAATATCGTACCTTAGAAGAGAGCGTATTGGAATAAATTGGCACACTGTTCCGACTTAATTGCGACAGATCACGAACCCAAAGGCATAATCTTCTCCGTTTCTCTTTGCTGAACTTCGCAAATCTTCCCGTGAATACGGCCGAATTCGCAGCGCCTAGCTCTGCCCGCGTCTACTCACCTAAAGTCACGATTTCCCAAAGTAAGTGCAGTAAAACCTCGATATAACGGACTAATTGGGGAGGAGGGGTGTCCGTTGAGGCCGAAATTCCGTCAAATAAATATAGGTTTAAAAAAAATTAAAAAATATTGAAAATATGAGAACTGCATTTAGATACTTATAAGTAAATACAAAACTGTGAAATACTATTTGTTTTAATTAAAGTTGTCATCAACTTCGTTTTCGGCATCATCGTTAAACACCGTATACGGTGTACCGTACGGTATAAAATGATGCGGAATGCATAGAAACACGTGTCACAATAGATTTTTAGAAACAGTGGAATTTACTAAGTAAAAATGGATATATAAGTGACTGCCGAATAAATTAACGAAATTCTATTTATTGTCTTCGGACACTCATCGTTAAGTGACGTTGCTGTTTGATATCAACGCGCTTGCTTTCGGTAATCCTGTTTTAAAAAATCATCAAGAATCACGGTTAGTTTGCAATTTTAAAGTATTTTTTTGGTAGTTACCTAGTAAGATGATGTTTCTGCCAGTTTTAAGTGTTATTTTTATTTTCAAAGCTGTTTTTTTTAATCAATTCTCTAAAATTACTAATACGCGTAAAATATAGTTGAACTTCGTTATCTGAAGAATAGTCAACAAATATAATTAGATCATCGAGATGTGTTCTTATCACTGTTAATTTCATTTTTGGCAGTGTTGTCACTTTTTCTTCGCTTTCATCCTCATTTTTTAGGTTCAAAACTTCATCTGCTATTTCACTTTTAGTCATGATAATAATACCCAGGCTCGCCTTCATCATCCTGGACTTTTGTCCGTTATATCCGACATTCGTTAAATAGAGATCCGTTATATCGTGGTTTTACTGTAAGTATAAGTTTGTCTCTTCTGAATTGAGATATATTGGTTTTCATTCATTCTTTTACAGATAATAATAGATAAAAATGGTCACGGGAAACACGATTCAATTCTGAAACTTATCTTGGATATCTTCATATAAATCTTCATAATATATAAACGTAGATATATTCCGATGACGCAAGCATAACATATCAAGGATAATAAAGTAAAAATAACCAAGTACTTATATAGATTTTTCCAATTCTATTTTATTTGACCAGTGATTGGGTTTCGTCGTTGGCCGGAAAAACCCGGTCACTAATAAAATCAAATAAAAACGGAAAAAGCTATTTATTTATATTAAAATGTGTACAATTTTTTCCACATTTATATTCGTTATTTTGTTTTATTAAATGCAGTTCCACCAAGAAATGTCAGCAAAAAACTTAAAGCTATTTAGTTGCTATTTTATTATATGAATGCAGTTCCACCAAGAAATGTCAGCAAAAAACATAAAGCTATTTAGTTGCTATTTTATTAGATGAATGCAGTTCCACCAAGAAATGTCTTTAAACTAATATCAATGAAACAATATCTTCTTATTGAAAAAAAACGTAACTTTATACGCACGTAACGGTACATAGGGCACTGCGTCGAATGGGTTGGCTAAATTATTAAAGAAGACCAAGAATCAGTCTGTACTGGATCTGATCCAGTACAGACTGGTGTGGCATTCTATTCTCTCTGCCTTTCCCTGCGGAGAAGCGGCATGATGGTCGGTTAGTAGTTAGTTTTAGTTTAGATCATGAATTGTACAAACACGAGCTGCATTACTATGTTTGAAAATAATGCGGAATGTATTGAAACACGTTCCACAATGGATTTTAAGCAATAGTGGTATTTACCAAGTGAAATTAAAGTAAAAAAAATATTAAAAAATGTCATTTCAACATACATGAAAAAGTATATGGAAGTCTGGGCATTTACGGGGCCTACGACTGTCATTGGATTGGTTAAGTGATCACTTACAACTCTTTAAACACGTGTAATATTTATATTCTGCATCATTTATGTTGAGATGTCAAAAATGTATAAAATAACTCCGAAGCGGAGATAATCCAGATTTGGACACACTCAAAGAGTTGAAATGAAAAATATATATTTATCACAGCTTACGCTGGGAACACTCGCCCAAGTCCTGCGATGTGTGCCGTACAAAAGCGGTTACACATCCATATCCCAACCTATAACATGATATACGATATGTAAATCCAATATCGCGTCGTAGATCGTAAATTTTGTAAGCTGCGGGAGACGACGGGTGTTTTATTTCCTTTTTCCAACGCTTCTTAAAATGGATGGTCGCGTGAGTCCGTCACGTCACACGTGTCACGCTCGGCTGGAGGCTGGAGGCTGGAGGCTGGAGGCACCCACCAATACGTGCATGCATTCAGAATGGATTGACTACTAAGATCTTATGACACCGTTTTTGAGATGCATTCCTCTACTGATACAGAGAGGAATGCATCAAATTTATTTCGTAATTATTTTTAAAGAAATGACATCTCCAAACGGATGAAGAAGAATATGAAAGTCTGGGCATTAAGGGTGCTTACGGCCGCCATAGGCTGGTTTAGGTGATCACATTTCACACGTATAACATTCACCAATTCTACCCATTATTGACAACCACAACAAATTCTTGTAAGTTCTATATTTATGAACCAATTTAGAAACCTTGTTCTTGAATCACTAGAACTTCACTAGAGATATCTATTGGTGAGATGAAAAGAAGCTTTTTATTGATCAGAAACCTTTCCTTTTCTTTTGAAAATTCGCCTTTCTTTCATGTTTTAACGATCAAGATAACACTTCGTTTATATGATGCAGTGCCCTTCGCACAATTAGGGTGTGGATAAGGGCTTGACGGAGAAGAATCATTTTATTACGAAGAAGAATTAATGTAATTTTTTGGAATTTACATATCATTATATTGTTTGCATGCTGGTGTGATGATTGTCCTGACGAAGAGACGGGTACGTCTCAAAACGGTTAGATAAAAATCTCGATGAGTGGTGATATATAACCATTTTTGTAAAAAAATACAAATATTGACATACCACCCACATGTCAGATAGTTTTATCGATTTACAACATTTTGAGTGTCCAAATACATGTTCTAGATTATCTCCAATTATTGGAGTTATTTTTCACATTATTTTTTTACATCTTAACATAGATGAAGAAGAGTATGGAAGTCTGGGCATTTACGGGGTTACGACCGTCATGGGCATAGATCAGCCCATATTCTTTTCATTAATTGATTCGGCAGTCACTTTGTGGTAAAATCTATCCATTTTAAATAAATGCTTTACTTAGTAATTACCACTATTTCTTAAAATCTACTGAGACACGTGTTTCGATGCGTTCCGCATCATTTTCGGTGTTTGAAAACGGTACGGTGTTTACGGTGTCGCGGTGTTTTTGTAAATGATGCGGAATGCATCGAAACACGTGTCACAGTAGAATTTAAGAGATAGTGGTATTTACTAAGTAAAACATAAATTAAAAATTCCATATTCTTCTTCATCTATTGAGATGTCCAAAAAATGATCGATCGTCCGCCTCCATAGTGTAATGGTCAGCACACTTGGCTACCGTTCTGGAGGTCCCGGGTTCGATTCCCAGGGGGGGTGAAATAAATATATGTGATTTTTTCACTGCAATATTTATTCAATATTACCCTGGACTGGCGCCTGAAGCGGAGGGCTGATCACCTTTCCTTCGTGTTTTAACGATCAAGATAACACTGTGTTTATATAATGCAGTGCCCTATGCACCATCGGGGTGCAGATATGGGTTTTAATAATAATATTACTGTTTTTATTATACCGTACCAATGTGATGATTGCCTATAGCAAATTTAATACCGTATTCAACCATAAACACAAACAGTGTACAAGTTGACTAATGGGGAGTTCTACTTCGTATACAGTTTGTACTCTGTTCTATGTAGCTCTATCTCGGTGGGGTTCCTCGCCCATACGAACTTAGAGCCAATTAGTGCTGGGAGATCTACATACGAACATCTTCTACAACTCTCAACTTGCATATTACCTTGTATTACATTTACTGCCTCATAGTATATAATATTACCTTGTTATTTGAATCAAAAGTACATATCGCTCACTCCTTTCAACAACTTCAAATATCAAAAAACTTGATTTTTCAGGAGATCGATTTTAATGTTTGAAAATATAATAAAATGTATTAAAAATAAATATCGAGCCACTTATTGAACTTTTTACTGTGCAACAGATCTTTTTAGGTAAAACCTGAATGTTTTTTCTCCATTTGAAAAATATTTAAAAAAAATAATTAAACAATACCTTTTCTTCAAAATGTAAAAACATCACTTTCTGCCCTGTAGCGGGTAAATATTAAGTTAAAACTATGCCGCTTTTACTGGGATATAGTACATTTTCTGAGCATTCCGAAAACATGAAAATTGAAACAACTGAAAATTGACGATTTTTGATTGAGATTACGTTCTTGGAAGGAGCGAGCGATATGTTTATTCCGAAGAAAAACTTATTTTTTCAATACAAAAACGGTGTTTTAATACAATCATTCAATTACGTCACATGTTACCTGGGTTCAAAGAAAATTGTGTTGCGATTTATCGAATACTGGGCCTTAATGTAGGAGAAGGTTAAAGTATATTTATTTGCATTTCGTTGCAAGTGGGCTTTGAACCCGATGTGAGTCACGTTACATATAGGTAAGTAAATACATTTAAATCGCATACATCCACGACCAACGCCGACGGTCAAGTATCATGTACGTGTAGTCGTGTAGTGTGTGAGTGCCTACACGTATCTGTGTGTTGTTTGAGTATCATTCACCCACCATGTTTTACGTTTACAACGGTGGAATGGAGTGGCGAGTGCCGGCATTATCTTTCGAGTGTTCATTTTTTTATTCACCAATAACCTACTAGAGATAACGTATTCGGAGAACAGCTTTTATCTACGAGTGGCCACTTCAGGGGGCTTACGAAGTTCATATGCATGCGAGTACATGTGCGTGAAGTCACTTTTTTAGAATGGATTTAACACCAAAACGGTTTTTGGTAATGTGTTTTTCGATCCACTTGAAATTAAGATCATACTATTTTCAATGTTATATGTATATTAATGTAAATATTTATATTTTTAAAATGGTATATACAGTACCTAAAATCTGGCGGTGTTAAAAGTCTGCGTAATAGGAGGGCATGTATGACTAGATGTATGGATGTGAAGGAGGTGAGGAGTGTATGTCAGGACAGAAAAGTGTGGCGTTCCATCCTCTCTGCCTACCCCTGCGGGGAAACGGCGTGATGGTAGTAGTAGTAGTATATACAGTAAAACCCCCTATAACGTTGATATGGGTCGGCTGTCCAAACTTAAAACACAGTAAGGGACATTTTTTTGTAGTACGTTTTTTTTTTGCATTTTTGGACAAAGTAGAATCTACTTTTTTCACTGTGTTTTGAGTTTAGACAGCCAAGGTGCCGTATTATAAGAGGGAATGTTATAAGGGGTTAAATTTTTAAATTTTATTTTCACATTTTAACCAGTGACAAAGACTGAAATGAGTAGTTTAAATAAAATTTCAATAAAATAAATTAACATCCTGCAACGTTCCCATCGATAAACACCTATCTCAACGTTATAGGGGGGTTTACTGTAATTTAATGTACATATATGTTATTAAAAGGTATATAATTTAATTATCCGCCTCCGTAGTGTATTGGTTATCATGTTTAGCTACAATTGGCGGGTATGTATGAGGACATGTATGAATGTGGAAGAGTCGAAGATTGTTTGTCAACAATGACAGATTTTTGTGGCGTTCCTTTCTCTCTGCTAACTCTGCAGAGAAGCAGCGTTACGGTCAGTTAGTTAATAATGATTTTAAAAAATTAATTATTTACATAGCACCATTTTCGTTAGTTTAATTTTAAGTTAGTAAACAAGTTCTTTAAAAAACTGAGTAGTGTGTCTGTCAATCATGTTTAGATTGGTAAATTTTGCACGTATATAAAGTGATTACTTAAACCAGCCTATGACGGGTCGTCATGCTTGCAAATACCCAGACTTCCATATTCTTCTTCATCTATATTACTTGTCAAAAAGAAAAATAATATTTTCTTGAATGTTTTCGCAGATACTTTGTGACACATTTTATAAACTTTATAAAATAAAACAACTTTGGCATCGTAAAGGAAGAGTAATTAACTATAACCTAACTATGAGTATATCAATGTTTTAGAATTAGTACATAAACCCTGATGATGACAAGGTTCTTGTCGAAACCGATTGGAAAAAGTGTACCAATAAAAAATGGTTAAAAACAACGTTGTTTTATTTTATAAAGAAAAATAATATATTTATATATGCTAATGAGAAGAATTCAGATTAAAATACAATGTTTTCAATAATAAAAAATAACACATGTTAATCATTTATTGTGTGATATTAAAATAATTTGATTTTAATTTATCATTTTCACTTAATTTACATTATAAATATGAACAGCAGTTGGCAAAAAAAAACCAGTTCGATATAATTTTTTCTACATTATTTCCTTTTAATTAATTATTATTATTTTATGTTATAAAAGCCATTTAAATTACTTATATAAACACCTAAAATGCGTAAATTTATCAATTTATACAACATAACACGATTTCAGTTAGCAAAATTGATTCGTCATAATCAGTACTGTCTGTTTTATCAAAATTTGAATAAATTTAAATAAAAATGTCGTTGGTTTTTTCTCCGCCTTCTTTCCTCAAAACTTCATCGTGCAAATAAAAAAAAAATCGATAATACTTATCTTCGCGATGATTGGAAAAAACGTGTTTATTTTAAACAGTATAATCAAATGATTTCCAAAAAAGCAGTTCGCTTTAATTTATGTCCATATTAAGATCTTAATGGCTGCAAAAAATGGCTCCAACATGTTATTAGTGTTGGGAACAAGTCTGGCGATTATCAAAGTCCACTCCACTCACTATTTTTTCATTCCATTTTTTATTTAGACGCGATAAAAACCAAATTGAAGGATTCAATGACTGTTTTTTTGTCGAATCTTGGAAAATACTAGGATGATAATTGGTACTTCCTACATATGTCCGCCTCCGTAGTGTAATGGTCAGCACGTTGGGCTACCATACTAGAGGTCCCGGGTTCAATTCCCAGGGGGGGTCAAATAAATATAAGTAATTTTATCACACTAATATTTATTCAAAATTATCCTGGACCGGTGTACCTGAAGCGGGGGGCTGATCACCTTTCCTTCATGCGTTAACGATCAAGATAACACTGCATTTATATGATGCAGTGCCCTTTGCACCATCGGGGTGCGGATAAGGGTTTGAATGAAAATGAATACATATATGGCTAAGTTATTCAGTATTTTTTTTTTATATTCATTAAAAACTTGTATGTTACATATGGTTTATGTTTCGACAAGTCGTATAACCGGAATTGAACGAGTGAAAGGTAACGTATACAGCAGTCAATTCATCTTAATGATTTTTCGCTAGGATGTCGAAATTCACGAGAAACAATTTCGAACACACACATTTTATTTATTTATTTATTTACTTATTTTAATTTCATCATACACATAAACACCGCAGTCCATCTACACTGTCTCCATAATCTTATTATTCTTCTTATTTTAACCCTTCTCCGCACCCAATAGAATAGTGCTTAACACATTTGGCTACCATGCTGAGAGTATGATAATAGTAGCAAAACCAGAACGATGGCAAAGGCAGTAGAGAAATATTATGTGTTCAAGTTGTGGTGGAAAAGAATGAGAAAAAAAATCTGGATGGAAAGAGTGAAAAAGTAGATGAATGGAGAAGAGTGAAAGAAGTAAAAATCTTATTGAAAATAATAGATGTTTTTCATAGTAAATACCTCTATTTCTTAAAAATGGATAAAACATGAATAAAAAATGGATAGATTTTACCACAAAGTGACTGCCGAATCAATAAATGAAAATAATAGAAACTAGAAGTGGTAAGAATAAAGAACATGCCGAGCGGAATGACAACCTCATCACTACCATAATAGAAAAGAAAATAGAAGAGAAGAAGATAAAGATCAATACGGACCAGTTAAAAGAGAAGGCGGTGGTCGTGTGGTATAAAGTTTAAAAGTTCTGGCACTGGGCAAAGAGCGGTGGAGGAATATGGTATACAGACAAGAAGAGCTAAGCATAATAAATAATATACCACAAATATATTTTTTCTATACAAATTCTAAAGCCACAAAACCACGATAAAATCACCACAAAAGAAACTAAAACAACCTCTGATATCATTTCCTTTTGCGGTAATCGCCAAAAGACTATAATACCACGTTTGATACCATTTAGGGATACATACATCATATGCGTCAGCTCATATATTCGTCAGCTTCGATATTCGGCACATTTTGATGTTATTTTTTTACCTTTATATTTTTTTTTACAAAAATGTTAGAAATATTAGTATAAACCACTCACCGAGATTTTTATGTCTACCGGTTTCGAGATGTACCCGTCTCTTCGGCAGGACAATCACTACAACAACATGAAAACGATACCACCCTTCACTACCATAGCACTATTTCTTCTCCGTCTTATTCCTCATTGCTGAGGGTTGTGACCCTTGCAGAAGCAATGACTCTTCTCCAGTTATCCCTTGACTGCGCTGCACGTAGCGCTCCAACCACTGAGGTGCCTGTTGCTGCCTTAATTATTATTAGGCAGTATTTACACACTTATATTAGCACTATTTACACACTTAAAACTACACGATATGTTCAACACATGCGAGTTTTGGTTGACCTGAAGACCAACATGCACTAAGAGTTGCAGGACAAACATGCGTTAAGAGCCGAGGTCAAACACATGAACTAGGGTTAAAAATAACATCACCACAATAGCACGAATAGCGCTATGTAAGCGTATGTACGAGTATGTTACATTTTTGTAAAAAAAATACAATAGTAAAAATGACACAAAGCTTTAAATATAACTAGTACTAATTGAGAATATTTTTTTTCTGTATGCGTTTGTATTTTCAATATCCGTCACTTGTATCGTCTAGCATTATGTGGCTTACTTCTAGTAATATTCCTCATTACTGAGGGTTGTGACCCTTGTGGAAGCAATGACTCTTCTCCAGCTATACCTTGACTGCGTTGCACGTAGCGCTCCAACCACCGAGGTGCCTGCTGCTTTCTTAACTATATGGCTTATTAAATGGAGGAAATACATCAGTTGAGGAAAGGTCAAGTAAAGGCTCTTAGGAAACTAAACTAAATTCGTAATTTAGGATTTAAGCAAGTCACAGGTGGTAACATGGTGACATTAACAGAATCGTTAGTTTTTGTGGTAAAAATTGCTCGTATAGTTCCATATTTGTCCGCCTCCGTAGTGTTATGGTTAGCACGCTTGGCTTCCGTTCTGGAGGTCCCGGGTTCGATTCCCAAGGGCGGGTAAAATAAATATAAGATAATAAGATTTTTTCACTGTTACAAATATTCAATATAACCCTGGACTGGTACCTGAAGCGGAGAGCTGATCACCTTTCCTTCGTGTGTAAACGATCAAGATAACACTGCGTTTATATAACGCCCTATGCACCATTGGGGGTACGGATAAGGGTTTTACTTATTATTATTAAAATTCCATATTCGTCATGATTTTGGGATGGAGCGATGACGAATATAGAGATTCCACTGTATTTTTTATATAAATACAAATGCATGATGTCGTTTATATCTTTGTATGGAAGTGGTTGTGAACATCGAACTTTGATATTTTCCTCATTTCACAAAAAAATGAAGGAATGTTTCTTTTTTCTTGTCATGCTATGTAGCATAAAATACAAACGATATTTTTAATCTCATTTGTATGCAGTGACATTTTTTTATTAATATTATTTATTCAAATCAGACACTAGATTATTTACCCTACGGTTGATATATCAATATTATAGGTGTTTAAACTTTAGATGAAACATCTATCGTTTATATGAAAGAAAATGGAAGTCTTAGCATCCCAGGGCTTACGACCTTGCATTAGACTGGCTTAAGTGATCATTTAATACATTTGTGTACCGTTCACCATTCTGCCCATCATTGAACACCAATATTGCAATAATTTTTGGAACTTGTATAAATGCAATGGTCTTGAATCCCTTTCACATGTTGGTACCATTTTAAAAAAAAAATTAACTCCATGTACAGAAAAATATGAACATTGGCGGGCTTATTACTAAGAAGCTAAATCTTCCGACCAACCAAAAACAAAATTGTGATATTGGTTAAAAACGTTTGATACCTTATATAGCTGTTTGGAATCAGAGGGTAGATAGTGCTTGAACGTAAAGTATAAATGAGAAAGAAAAAATACATAAACCACAATTTACTGATTTAAAAAAAAATACAAATCTATGATAATAAGGTAGGTAAAGGAGGAAGAGAGTTTAGGACAGGAGGTAAAGGAAAAACTAAGGAATGAGGTTTGCTGGACAGTTAGGATTCTAATGATAGATAGTAATGACTCGAACGTTTCTTAAAAGTCAACAGAGAAGCTGCATTTTTTACAAGGAGAGGTAATTCATTCCATAGACTGGTCGCTTGGACAGAGATTTTATTTTATTTTATTTGATTTATTTACGGTTCACAAACAAAGGTGCAGGTTAAACACATATATAAAGAATAGTAATTTGGTTGTAAAAAAAGGGTAGTAACAATTAAAAGTAATGAAGTAAGAAAAATAAAAACAAAAATTAGAAGTAAAAATAAAAAGTGAAATTAAACTACGCTACATAAGGTATAAAATTCAAGACTCCACCAGATTGGTGAAATCAATTTTAAATTGATTTCACCAATCCGGTAATAGTCCTCTTGTATTTCTCCGTGCCATCATTAAATATGTCGATGGTCACATTATCAGTATTTTCTAAATTATTATACAATCTTAGCATCCTAGAAATGGAGTTAAAGTTATTGTTATATACTGGGAGAGAAAATGTGTTGTGCCTCCTTAATCGCCGAGAGGGAACATTCATTGCTATCTTCTCGACAAAAAATGCTGAATCAATGTTACCATGGATTATATTATAAAGATACATTAAGTCTGCAATTTGTCTCCTGATTTCCAATTTGTCAATATTGAAATATTCTAGGCGCTCCTCATAACATAACAGAGTTCGGCCTAGGTGACATTTAAATGTGAGCATACGAAGAAATTTTTGCTGCACAGACTGAATCATATTTATATAAGTCAAATAATGAGGTGACCAGACAACACATCCAAATTCTAAGTTACTACGAACCAATGAATAATATAAAGAGATTAGTGATGCTGGATTTTTAAAAGGTTTAGCTATTCTAAATAAGAGATGGAATTAATTGAATATATTTGGAAGTTAGTCGCTGTTTTTCGGCCTGTGTGGAATGCACGCATGTAGATATATCGCGACATGTTGGTTTAAGATGGCATTTATTGATTGAGTGAAAAATATATAAACGCAAGATTTGTTTTAATGAAGAGCTGATGAAATTCAAATATTTATTCATTGATGTGGCCTGCCATTTATATGTTTTAGATATTTGCCTCTGGTTCACACAGGTGTTACGATGTACAAATATTTGTTTCACATACCTAAGGCATTTTTGTACAACTCAGGCATCGTGTCAATGCTCTGAAAGGAACATACTAATTTGTTAATAAAACATTATTTTGATGTGTGTGTTCCCGTGTTACATCATTGCATTGCTCTGTTGAAGAGGTCATAAAAATTGTCTAATCGTTT
Source organism: Brachycentrus maculatus (assembly GCF_059751285.1). NCBI lineage: Eukaryota > Metazoa > Arthropoda > Insecta > Trichoptera > Brachycentridae > Brachycentrus > Brachycentrus maculatus. The sequence continues at coordinate 775,629 of NW_028280900.1, read as the reverse complement.
ATTTAGGAATATCATATTGTCATTGTATGTTTATTGTGCTATCGTCAAACCATTCGAACAAGGAATAATTGAAAAGATTAGGAAGAGTTCTTTAAGGTGGTATAAAATTATATATAATTATCTTAGGTTAATAAGTTTATGATCGAATATTAAGGTTTTCTCATTTAATTACAATATTGTTTTTGATGGTGGACTACACTACTACCATCCCTTGCAGGGATGCTCTGTGTTCCATCATCTTTCATTTAAAATTTTTTATAATTTATATCTTAATAAGTTTATGATCGCATATGAAGGTATTTTGGTTTAAAAGCAATATTGTATTTTGGTATTTTGTAGAAGGTATTTTGGTTAAATTAAATCAATTTCTCAATAAAATTATATCAAATCATGGTTATCAACTCCTGCCTTGTTTTATATATAACATAACAATTTGTATAGCCTCCCACCAGTCTGATGATGTCGGTAACGACGAAACCCGGTCGCTGGTCAAATAAAAATAAAATGGAAGAGCTAAAAATATTGGTTTTAATCTAATAATATATTATTATTTTAGGGACTGACTGGAGCCATTTCGTCATAACGTAACATGTTACGATGCGAGCATTCGTAGTCAGTACAGTGAGCCGAGCGCTCCATCCATAGTTTCGAATGCTCGCTGCGAGCGATGTTACAACGAAATGCTCCGGTCAGTCCCCACCATTATACATTCAGAATTTAAAGGGCATGAGGAGCGAATAGATAACGAGAGAATGACTGAGAAAATATATGTGGCGAATGTGAGCGGGAAAACAGAACGAGGAAGGCCGAAAAAGACTTGGCACGATCAGATCAATCAGAACCTAGAATCTAAAACATACGTATTTTGAAAATAGTTTTTTATCAAAATTTTTATATGTATTAATGTTTTTAAAAAAATTATTTAGTGAATGGTGCAAATGTAGGTACCTTTATATAAAAATACGGTATGTCTTCGATTACGTCTATTTCTTACGCATATATTTTTTTTATAGCCTTATGATTTTGTAGCAATTTAAATAAACTAATTAAATAAAATTGCTTAATATAACCCTTGTCCGCACCTAATGGTGCATAGGGCACTACATCAAATTGACGCAGTGTTATCTTGATCATTACTTACATGAAGGCAAGGTGATCACTCTTGCGCTTCAAGAACCAGTCCAGGGTAATTTTAAATAAACATTACAGTGTTAAATCACTAATATTTATTTTCACCTCCCCCCCTGGGAATCGAACCCGGGACCTCCAGCACGGTAGCTAAACACGCTGACCATTACACTACGGAGGCGCAATTGCTTAATAACGCACCATTATTGTATTTATTATAAACTAGTTGTTAATAAATAATAATAAAAAAATGCAGTTACGACATTCCGTTTTGTCGTGTTTACCGATTCCAATTAGTTCGCTTATAATGTGGTTGTAATTTGTATCGAATATCGGATAATAACCCGACCGGTCGGTATTACATACACTTATTAGTGAGATCATGTCGCCGCCCACTCGTATGGTTTTTCAATTAGACACTCGCACAATTACGTGGGACGGTCTTGAATTCTGAATACATTAGCAGGGGTACGCAACCTCTTGAACTAAGAGAGCCAAACGTGAGTAGCAAAATTCGTACTTATTTTTTGTATATTAAAAGCATTGATAACTTTGTGGTATGGTAATATAACACATTATTGTCATTCATCGTTTACTTTGTGTAAAACCACTTACATAAAAGTGGTATTACACAAAGTAAACGATGAATGACAAGGAGAGTGTTGAATTAACCTTTGTTTAAGCGCCCTTGAGGTATTTTTTTACGAAAATGGCGCTATATAAGTTATCCAATTTTATTATTATTATTATTATTATTAGATAAATACTTGCGAGTCAATAATATACTTAAACAGAGAAAACATTATTCTATCATTAAGTATACAACATGTTATATATTATATACAAATTGGCTACTGCCATTAATAAAAATAAAATTTATTTTATTTTTATTAATGGCAGTAGCCAATTTAAATTAAAAATTGGGTATCCAAAATTATACAAACCGTTTACGGTTTGTATAATTTTGGATACCCAATTTTTAATTTACAACACAAATCCGGGTCAGGAGTCGAAATAATCGGCGGGTATGTATGAGGAAATGCATGAATGTGGAAGAGACGAAAAATGTTTGCGAAGACAGGGTGGTATGGCGTTCTAATCTCTCCGCCAACCCCTGCGGGGGTGCGGCGTCATGGTTAGTTCATGATCATAAATTCAATTCAGTAAGTCAATAATTGAATTGAATTTATTGAATGTTTAAACAACCTACAAGTATTTTTTAAGGTACCTAACAGATTTTTAATCAGGGATACTTTTTTCGCAGGTTTATAACTCTATCATAGATGTATGAATTAGCGCAAAAAAGATTTCGAAAACGCCCTTTTCTATTAAAATAAACAGTTTTTCTAGTATCTTTGTTACTCAAAAAATATTTGAAGGTACCTTAAAAGGTACCTTCAAATATTTTTTGTTAAAACATTCAACGATTTATTTAATTACTTTACTTTAATTTATTCAGTAAAGAAGACAGAATAAAACTAAAGTAAATACATTTTTAAAGGTTCTAATTTTTTTTAGGCACAGAATAATTTTCAAAGATAGTAATGATTTTTTTGTATAAAATATGTCATTTTGAGTTTGACAAAGAGCCACATGTGGCTCGCGAACCACTAGTTGCCGACTCCTGCATTAGCCAAAGTACACTGAGAGGAGAAACCAAACTGGAATTTATCGTGTTCATAGATTATTCGAATTAATAAACTTATCCCGGAATGCTATTAGCGTAATAACAGGCCGCGCAACACTAGCAAACCCACACAAATCGAGCACTGTCGTTCTTTCTTAGAAAGGAATTTCCGCTTCGCTTCAATTACTATTTATTTTATAATTAGTTCAATTTTTAATCGTTTTGAGCTAATACATATGTATAAAAAGCCGTGAAGAGAAAAAAACTACATTATATATTTTATTTTGAGTAGTAAATAGACTTTGTTTTGTTTCTAGTTTCGGCAACAACCTGTTGCCCTCTTCAGGGTTTATTTATGACTCATATGAGCCATAAATCTGGATTATCTCCAATTATAGGAGTTATTTTTCATATTATTTTTTGACATCTCATCAAAGACGAAGAAGAATATGGAAGTCTGGGCATTTACTGGGCTGACGACCGTCATAGGCTGGTTTAAGTGATCACTTTACACACGTGTAACATTAACCAATTCTACCCATTATTGACAACCACACTACTCAAATACTCGGAAGTTCCATATATATGAACCAATTTTGAAACATTGTTCTTGAATCACTATAACTTCTTTAGAGACATCTATTGGTGAGATGAAAAGAAGCTTTTTACTAAGCAGAAACTCTTTTATTAGTATGTGAGGTCCGAATCCTGGATTATAATCACACACATGAGAAACGCCAGAAAATATTCATCTTCGATGAGATGTCAAAAAATAATATGAAAATAGCTCCTGTAATTGGAGATTATCCAGATTTTGTGAACAAGTATTTGGACACACTCAAAATTGTGAAATTATTCACTCATCATAGGTACATACAAAAATAATTTGATCGATTTATTTGCATAAGTAAAATTACTACACGCAAACTGATTTATATTATTATATATACCGAATGGTGAGGCGAAATGTTGAAAAATAGCCCTATATTAATCTCTGTGGTTAGAGCGACCGCGAAAACATTGCAAATTTAATTTCAAAGACCGAATTTTAAATTAAATTTTACAATGCGGTCGGGCATTGGTAACAATCTACGCACGTATATGGGCAGCAGTGATAAAACAAAGATACATTAATACAATGCCAGTGGCGAGCATTCCATACAAACAAATTTACAGGGATTACCGTATATTTTATTAATTTTTAATTATTTTTTTTCATTAAACATTTAGCTTTTAATTAAATTATAAAAATCTTTGAAAACATTCTAACGAAATTTAAAATGATTGCTTTTCGCTTTTTAAAAATATGTACTAAATATAATACAGTAACAAGTATATAGTTTTTTTTTTCACATGTATTTTATCAGACCAGCGACCGGGTTTCGTCGTAACCGACATCATCAGAACGGTCCAGTTTATTTAGTAAGCATCTTAGACTCCCTAGGTAAATATCAGCGATTTTTCAGTCTAATATTTACTTACAATATTTTGAGTGTGTCCAAATACTTGTTCACAAATCTGGATTATCTCCAATTATAGGAGTTAATTTTCATATTATTTTTTGACATCTCATCAAAGATGAAGAAGAATATGGATGTCTGGGATATTTACGGGGCTGACGACCGTCATAGGCTGGTTTAAAATTTGACCAGTTAATTTAGTTGCATTATTTTACACTCAAAATGTAAATAAATATTTACTTTATATCACCCTGGACTGGTACCTGAATGCAAGGATGATTACCTTTCCTTGGTGTATTTAACGATCAAGATAACACTGATTCTATACGATGCAGTGCCCTATGCATCATTGGGTGCGGATGAGGATTAGATTTTTTTTTCATAAATTAATTTAAATTTTGTCATTGAATGCCATTCTCGCATGTTACCTAAATGTTGAATTTTTTTTTCTTATTAATTCATCATAAAACTATCCAACATATCAGCGAACGGTTTTAAGCTTATAGTGTGATTTAGAGTTACGAGTGGCGAGTGGAGTAGAGTGGAGTAGAGTGAAGTAGAGTGGAGTGCTCTCAAGTGGCTACCGGATTCAAATTATTCACTGGCCATACGTCACAGCTAAGTAGGTGCCAATTGACCCGCGAGATGCTCCGAAAATTTTCAAGAACTTCGTCGCTCATAAATTTCGACCATTGAATTGCAATATGTTTGAAAAAAAAAACAGCAAGGAAGACGGCTTTTTTCCATAAGTCTGGAGGTCCTAGGGATGAAAAGATTGATAAAGACATAGAAAGGAGAGTGAATGCTGGGAACAAAGTGAATGGTGCACTGAAATCAGTTATAGCAAATAAAAACCTATCAGCGGAAGCTTAACTGGCAGTGCACAACGGAGCCCTGGTTCCAACTCTAATGTATGGAAGTGAAACATGGAGTTGGCAAAAGATGGATGAAAGTAGACTAAATGCAGTCGAAATGCGATCTCTCAGAAGAATTTGCGACAAAACGATGTATGATAGATGTACGAATAGTGAAATAAGGTAGGAATGCAAAGCTGAGATAAGCATTATCCATCAAATTAAGAAAGGTGTGTTGAGATGGTTTACACATGTAGAACGAATGAGTGAGGAAAGAACGTTAAAACAAATTTATGAGGCGAATGTAATTGGAAAAAAAACAGAGGAAGACCGAGAAAAACATGGCATGATCAGGTATTCCAAATACTTGAAAGTGGTCAGGTTAGGAGTCGTAACAACCGGCGGGTATGTATGAGGAGATGCATGAACGTGGAAGAGGCGAAGAATGTTTGCAAAGACAGAGTGGTGTGGCGTTCTATTCTATTTGCCTACCTCTGCGGGGCAGCGGCGTGACGGTTAGTTAGTTAGTGGAGGTCCTCACCAAAACGTTACATTTCCATTATAAATGATTTTAAGTAATCAGGAATTTACCTTGTAATTTTGTTACGCTTTGTGCGATTTAATGATTTCATATTGGTTTAACATAAGATTGGTCACGTTTTGTCGGAACTTTAATTAAGATTTCGATAGAATACAGTAAACAACAGATTTGCATTTAAAGGATTTTCTGTGCAATATTGGAATGTAACTTTTTGGTGAGGACTTCCAGAAGTGTGAACGCACTACGAATTTGGAAAGTCAACAATTAAGTATTTCACAACATTTTGAGTGTGTCCAAATCCTTGTTCACAAATCTGGATTTTCTTCATTTAGAAGTTATTTTTACGTTTTTTTTGACAACTTAATATAGATAAAGAATATAAAACAAATAATATATAAAATATATTATATGGAAGTTTGGGTATATGACCTATTGTAGACTGGTTAAGTGATCACTTTACACAGGTGCAGCATTCACCACTCTATCCTTAATTGACAACCACATTATTCAGTGTTGTCAGTCAGAAATTCAGTGTGGTTAGCCAGTGTGTTCGGAAACCCAGACTTTTATGGTTTTGCTCATATTGAAATGGTTTTTCTCATATTATGACTTTTTTGCTTATATTGAAATGGTTTTTCTCACAATTATTTTTACAAAAATGGTTTTAATCATATTATAATGGTTTTGCTTATATCGAAAAGGGTTTTCTGATATAATACGGGTTTTGCTTATATTGAAATGGTTTTTCTCATATTACAATGGTTTTGCTTTTATTTAAATGGATTTTCTTATATTCTAATGGTTTTCATTATATTGAAAAGGTTTTCTCATATTATAATGGTTTTGCTTATATTGAAATGGTTTTTCTCATATTATAATAGTTTTGCTTGTATTCAAATGGTTTTTCTTATATTATAATGGTTTTCCTTGTATTTACATGTTTTTTCTCATATTTAAATAGTATTGCTCACATTGCAATGGTTTTGCTCATTTGTTGTTCCCTTTGTTTCAGGGTCCACCACAGCCTGGTCAGCCGTTCAAATTTACAGTTGGAGAATCCTGCGACAGGATTAAGGAAGAATTCAACTTCCTGCAGGCACAATATCACAAGTCAGTATTTTTCTACTTTATTTCCGTTTGTGATACAAAATCGCTCTTGATACATTGTGAATGGGCTCGTTACAAAGTTGCAATCGCGATGAAACAGTTCACAAATAACAAAATGCATTAAATTAAACTCTACTCACAGTGTACTCAGAAAAATTGCTTACAATGTAAGTAATTTTTAAGTTTTTTTTATTAAACAGTTTATTTGGTACCCGTCTTTCTTAAAATCTATTGTGACACGTGTTTCAATCCATTCCGCATCATTTTTAAACACCGTGTTTGAAAATGATGCAGTATGCATCTAAACACGTGTCACAATAGATTTTAAAAAAATAGCGGTGTTTAACAAGTAAAACTTATGTTTTGAATATTGAAAGTATTAACTTTGTGGATCATATTGATATTTGTGAGTGGATCAGAACACTCACATTTGTGAGTGGATCAGAACACAAAGTATTTTTATTTCTCGAAATAATAAGTAAAACTTAAATTAAAAATGAATAGATTTTACCACAAAGTGACAGTCAATTAATGAAATTTTCAAATTTATATGAACTACAAATGATATATCTGTACTAAAATAATAAGGAAATTCTTTAAATTTTGTTCAAAAACATACACAGGTTTTCTTTCTCTTATGAATTTAAAACTATAATTTAACAAACGATTTCAAATAAATTTATATTGTACTTAAATAAAAAAAATTACTGTCGAATTTGTGCATTGATAATTTTTTTCCGCCTCCGAGGTGTAATGGTTAGCGTGTTTCGTTACTGTGCTGGAGGTCCCGGGTTCGATTCCCATTGAGGTGAAAATAAAAATTAGTGTTTTTACATTCTCATATTTAATAGATTTATATTATCCACTGACACTTCGTGATGGAATTGCATTTTAAATTTATTATTAGATTAAAACCAATATTTTTAGCTTTTCCACTTTTTTATTTGACCAGCGACCGGGTTTCGTCGTTACCGACATCATCAGACTGGTCACCAGTCTGATGATGTCGGTAACGACGAAACCCGGTCGCTGGTCAAATAAAAAGTGGAAAAGCTAAAAATATTGGTTTTAATCTAATAATAAATTCTCATATTTATTTAACATTACCCTGGGCTGGTCCCTGAAGCGCAGGAGTGATCTCCCTGCCTTCATGTAAGTAACGGTCAAGACAACAATGCAGTGCCCTATGGGATAATGGTTAGAAGAATATGTGTTATTTAAAAATTTTGAAATCTCTTTTTATTTTATATTTATACATATTTTTTTGATGATTTCACTTATTTCATTCACCTACGTTCTTTCAAGTTTACTTGTATATCTCTCTCCTTATAAGCTAGCCCTTTGAACGAGACCGGCGCCGCATACTCGTATATATTTTATTTTCAGACATACTTTTATAATATATAATTGCTATTTTTGTAGTTGTTGTAATACAGTTTTGAAATATTTTATTTGAAAAAATATATTGCAATTAGTTTGTGGGTCTCTTACTTATTAGCAGTTTCCAAGTCACACGATTTTGTATGAGTACGGATATCCATCGCTGCTATTCGCCTATATTCAATGATAGTACTAACGTCATTTGTTTCCTTCAAATTTATTCCACTACTATATAAATTTGTGTGCATGAAAATTTTAAACTTTTCAGTTTCAATTGGCAAAATATTTTTAGCAGTAGCCAATCTGTCATTTTAACTGTTACCCATTTTAAATGCTGAGAATCGATATATCTACTCTGGTAAACTTTTTTTTTCTTAACCCCGCTGCGGTTAAACATCGGAGCCCTGGGGGACTCTTTGTCAGCTGCATAGAGAAACAATCTTAATTCATTCCGGAATAAAAACTCCATGCAGATTAATGAGAGGGGAGGAGGGTTTATGGACAGAGGCTGACTCTTCGTCCCCAACCCTCAGGATCCCCTTAATGCCCATTAAAAAAATATAAAATCACAATTACCGATTTTAGCAAACTTCGATGCATGCACAAAATAGACATATTTCATATTGATTGATGATTTATTAAGGGCTGTGTACCAATATGCCTCTGGCACAAATCAAAGACAAAGTGGTATATCTGTCTCAGACCAAATTTTACAGGAGAGCAAAAACAAAGTTGTTAAATTAAAAACTTTGTTCGAATGGCATATGTTCATATCTTATTAAAACTAAATAAGTATTGCAACTACAGCTATATCCTTTTGCTAGATTATGGAATACACTGTTTTAGACATTTTGTGGAACAAACTTAGAAAATGAAAATTTTTACAGATATACCCGTTTGCCATTACACTACAGAAATATGTCACTCAGGGCTGTGTACCACTATGCATCCGACACAAATGTCATTCAGGGTTGTGTACCAATATGCCTCGGACACAAATATGTCATCCAGGCTGTGTACCATTATGCCTCCGACACAAATATATCGTTCAGGGCTGTGTACCAATATGCTTCCGACACAAATATGTCATTCAGGGCTGTGTACCATTATGCCTCTCGCACAAATATGTCATTCAGGGCTATTGAAAGCTGTCCCACCGCATGCCCAGATCTGATACAGAAGCATCTAGGCTTCCTGACAGATCTGCTCTTGCTAAGCAATTTTTTTTAACCAAGTTGCGAAATTGATTGAAAATGTGAAACAATATAAAATTTGATCCTGATTTTACTGTGAATTTACATTTAAAAGCTTTCAATATACCTGTCACTGCCAATCTTAAATAAATACAAGATTGTAAGTCCATCACCAAATTTTCTAGATGTACCCCGGGCTGTGTACCAATATGACTCTGACCCAAATATGATATTTATGCAAAGAGGCGCACGAACATGTCCTCGGCCATTTGGTGGGCCGGTCCGCCATTGGCATTTTAATGATGTTTTCCCATTTTCAGCCTCAAATTGGAATGCGAGAAGTTGGCCAGCGAAAAGATCGAAATCCAAAGGCACTACGTCATGGTAAGTTGCAGAAGTGCTGGATCGCCTTCGTCGTATAAATGTCCTGAGATGAAGCATGCTGCTCCTTTGAGGTGTACTTACAAGCGCTTTCCGTGTTCTCCTAATGCAGACCGAAGGAGGAGGGCTTCTGTACCCTTCTCGTCCGGTCGTGTGTCTAATCGTATCTAACTCCTTTTGCAGTGCCGCTACGCCCGCATGACATGTATAACACATTCCCTCCATTCTGATCGACGTCTCATTCCTTTCATTTCCAATTTAAATTCCTATCCCAGAGAGCCCAGAAGCGAATGCCAAAAAGACTCGACTTATTTCGAGTCGTCTGTTAAACGAATTCATTCACCTTCTGTACATTTCTGGTCTCCCTGGAATTTGTGAACTGACTCTCTTCTTACTTTGTTCCCTGCGCGACTAACATTCCCCATTTATTAATTCATTTTTTTCTCTTTTTGTTTTATACCCATCACGGCGTCGGTGCACCTCATCAAAACAAACTCACGCATAAAAAAATCCGACCGATCGTACGGACGCTCTCGCTACCCGCCTGTTGTCTGTCACCACCATTGCTATGTGTCTGCACGTTGTGTCATGTGTCACATGTAATCGCATCCGCTTAACGTAAATGTGTACAGTCTCAAGTTGGAATGTGAGAAGCTGGCACAGGAAAAGACTGAGATGCAGAGGCACTATGTCATGGTAAGTGCCTACTCTTTGATGTCTTGGGAAACCTAGTGGCCCTTGCATGCCCTTACATTAGTATTTGTCACCCTTAACGTTTGGGAGTAATTAGTATTTTATCTTTTAGATATCGTTCACTCCTTTCAACAACGTCATATATCAAAAAACTTGATTTTTCAGGAGTTCGTTTTTAAAATTTAAGAATATAATAAAATGTATTACATATAAATAAACATCAAGCCACTTATTGAACTTTTAACTGCGCAACAGATATTTTTAGGTAAAACCTGAAGGTTTTTTCTCCATTTGAAAAATATTTAGTATATTTAAAAAAAATAATCAAACAGTACCATTTTCTTAAAATCCAAAAATATCACTTTGTGCCTTGAAGCGGGTAAATATTAAGTTATTAACATATGCCGCTTTTGCTGGAATATAGTACATTTTTAGGCATTCTGAAAATATGCACAGCTGAATATTGACGAATTTTGATAAATGACGTTGTTGAAAGGAGTGAGCGACGTATGTAGTTGTTTGACTGTCATCAGTTATAATATGTTATATATTTATTACTTCTGTGAGAGCAAGTCTCGGAGCTTGAAGTATTATTTCAGTATTGATTTTTGGGAAAGAATAACAATATTTAATAATGCATTACTAGTACCACCCCAACCATTATTCCCATCATCAAATCAAATGTTTTTCCCAAGGGAATAGCCACATTTTTAATACTTTATTTTTATATTTAAATTGTCTTCCTTACATTTTTTTATTTCCATTACAAATCGTTTCCGTAATAGCCTCTATGGACCATTACTAACAAATATCGTACAATTGAATCTCGAACAGCGTCACTTTTGAAACTCTTCAAGTCTCAATACAGTCCGACACAAATAGAAGTGTAAATTTGGCGTCAAATTGATACGCCTTTACAAATAAATTGTGTAATTTGAGTCTTACACGCATCATGGAACCTTCAGTGAATCACTCGAGCGCCTCGGGATTGTTTGTATTGAGAGGATTCACTCAGGGTTGTCAAACACTCCAATTTCTACGGTTTTCAAAAATTAAAATTAACAAAAAATACAAACACCATTTTTTATAATTATATTTACTTTTTTGGTCAGCTATTTTCATTCTGGAGATCTCGGGTTCGATTCCCAGGAGGGGTGGTCAAATAAATAAAAGTGAATTTTTACACTCTAATATTTATTCAATATTACCCTGGACTGGAACCTGAACCAGAGGGCTGAACACTTTTCCTTCGTGTGTAAACGATTAAGATTACACTGCGTTTATACGATGCAGTGCCCTATGCACCATTGGGGTGCGGGTAAGGGTTTGAAGATACTGGATGTATTTGAAATGTGGTATTGGTGACGAATGTTATGGATTCCTTGGACAACACCATTTAAAACAGTTTATGAATGTATTTATTTTTCATTTATTGTCATATTGAATAAATGTTTCACACAGAATATCTCTCACTCCTTTCAAGAACGTCATATATAAAAAAACTTGATTTTTCAGGAGAACGTTTTTAAAATTTAAAAATGTAACGTAATGTATTAAAAATAAATATCAAGCCACTTATTGAAATTTTTACTGTGCAACAGATCTTTTGAGGTAAAACCTGAAGGTTTTTTTCTCCATTTAAAAAATATTTAGTATATTTCAAAAAATAATTCAACATTCCCTTTTCTTCAAAAAGCAAAAACTGCACTTTCTGCCCTGAAGCGGGTTAGTATTAATTAAAAAATATGCCGCTTTTGCTGGGATATAGTACATTTTCAGGGCATTTCGAAAACATATACAACTGAAAGTGACCATTTTTGATTTATGACGTTCTAGAAAGGAATGAGCGATATGTTTTCTTTTCCCATATCATACAAAGCAATGGAGAATACAAAAGATTTCACTAGACGAGTTTTTTGTTTTTATCAGTTTGGTTTTATTTGTCGATATCTTTAGTTTAGTTTTAGTTTATGTCGAGTCGTGTAGAAAGGTGATTTACCAATATTGGTTGTGTCAACCCTGTCACCGCAATCGCTGGCCAATGTCCGCCACATTGCGGTGTGATAAATGTCTTTTTCTACCCTCGGTCGCCCGCAATGGAAATGGGAAACTCCATCGGGCCGCGCAGTTCGCGGCCGATGGTCTAATGCCGGCCCTGTGCGAATGGGTGTAGGTACGCACGCTGCACACATAGATGCAGGTAGACCATACATGTGCATAGGTATTACTGTTAACAGTTCGTTGGATTTATCTTTTATGATCGAATTACGCGGAGTACCGTGAAAATTCCACGGCTATGGGCATCAGAATTGAATTAAATTTTAATGTTATTTTTTTATAGTAGATGGATATTAAAAGGATATGGTATGCCCTTTTTCATAATTTTACACGATAGGGTAAACAATATTTCTTCTTCTTCAAACCCTCATCCGCACCCGATGGTGCATAGGGCACTGCATCATATAAACGCAGTGTTATCTTGATCGTTAATACATAAAAGCAAGGTGAACGATCACTCTTCCGCATGATGTACCACCACTTTAGGGTAATATTGAATAAATATACATTTATATAATATTTTTAAATAATATCAGAATATTTCATTGTTTTTCCGAACTATAACAGATATACACAAATGTAAAAAAAAACAATAGTTGACAATTATTCCTCCCTAAATAAAACACTTGTATAAAACCACTTTTTAGGTTTATAAATGTAAACATGACTAGTTTCTAGAACTAAAGATGTTCTCATCAACACGTGAAAATACAAACTGGTTTGTGTATTCAAATGATTGTATTTTCACCTGTTTATGAAGACATCTTTAGTTCTCGAAACTAGTCGTGATTACATTAATAATCTCAAAAAGCGTTTTATTTCTACAATTTAGTCATCATGTCATTTCTCAAACTTCAAGCCAAATCAATAAATAATATAAGACTCATCAACATACAATAGTGATACACTGAAAATTTCAGCAGTTACAGGCATCTTCAGATTGATAATCTCACCTTCTCATTTTATGAAACCAGTTAGCTAGTCAGTAGTTCTCGAAACTAGTCGTGTTTACATTTATAAACTCAAAAAGTGGTTTTATACAAGTGTTTTATTTATTGAGAAATTACTGTAACTAAAATTAGTTTTCATTTCGAGTGATAAGCAAAACAAATCTGATATTGTAGTTACCTCTGAAATTAATTTGATGATGTCGAGATTTAATACTCAAGAAGTGCTTGGAAATAATGGTCCAGATAGGAGAGGCAATTTCTATAGCTCGATTGGCATTATTATTCTTACAAGTACTTACTTATTTACGTTTAAATCGGATTACATTTGTTGTGAAAGGCTTCCCATTTTCAATAGACACAACTTTCGAATAGGGACAATGGAAGTCTACCATACATACAATACAATACAGGCTTTGATTATTTGTTTATTAATTTGAATTGTATTTCTTCGCAATTTGCTTTGATCGCCTTATTTTAATATTGTAATTTAATTTCGATGTTTCTCAAAATTTTGTTAAATTAATCAATTGTACCCGGCCACTCGTTTCTGTGGCTCAGTCTGATTAAACAGAAAGGAAAGAAAAGAGTAAGTTTAGTTTTCTAATATGTTTAAAAATCACAATGTTCGTATATATACAAGGTCACTCAAAAGGACACTGTCCTCCAAGAGCAATGTTTAGTATCGAAAGTGTTGCTGTTATGGTTTGAACAGATGGTGCTGCCATTGCGGTAAAAAAAATGCTTTAACAGAACTTGTTTTGAACCGTGACATAGCATATATACATATCTTCTTCTTCCTGGCTCCGTTCCAACTTATCGTCTTTGTAGACTGTTGAGGGTAAGCTCTCTTCGTCTTAAGGTTGTAGGTCCTTCTATCATGGATAACGTCACCTAGGCCATGGTTTCGAATCATGTATTCAATTTTGTAGTACCCATGAATTATTTGATCTTTCTCTAGATATCTTTCAAGGAAGATCCATGGCGATTGCCTGGTTCACAATATGATCAGGTTCTCTGCACCCCATGTGTCTATAGTATTATATATATCTTAGTTGTACAGGAGAGAATGACCAATCGACAAAACGTAAAATGTTCAGGAGGGCCAGTTAAGTCACTTTTGCTTGGCAATAAAATAAACGTCAATGCAGTTAGTCATTTTTAACAAGTCAATATATTACACTTTCAAGATCAAAATCCTTTGGGATTTTTTCAGGGAAATATTAAGCTAGTAAGATCTCAAATAGTCAAGATCACGTTTTTGTAAAAAATGCACTTGGTCACTTTTTCCTATATGACTACGATATAGATTGAAGATTTTGAAGAAACTAACGTTTGTATTTATGTAGATTAGTGCTTGAGGGGTAAAATGCTTTGTTTTGTAAAGTATTTATAATGGCAACCGAAAAAGGCACTGAAATGATTTGTCAAAGGTTTTGTTTAGTAATAATATAAAATATTGTATATTTTTTGTTATATGGTGAAGGAATGTTTTAACAATGCCAAATAATTAAATGCAATGGCTTTGCAATTTTCTGCTTCAATTTCATTACGTGTTAATCATTTAGTTTCAGCTGAAAAATTATTTCCATCTGAATAATTTTTGAATCGCTTCCCCGTTTTAATTAGATTTGTTTTTGTAATAACTTGCATGTGTGTAAGTGTTGGTGATGTGTTTTGCGAGCTAAACCCTTCCTATACGGTGCGAAAAACTTCCGCGTTCACCGGTGATATGTATTTTGTACACCATATGAAAATGTAATTTAAAAACAGGAAAAATTTAAATATTCTTAAATTTTGCTTTTATTTAGCATAGTTGAAGTTGAAATGCATCAATTTTGTAACGTTAGCTCTGGTTAATACCCAATAAAAGAGAAAAAAAATACATCGCAATTGCCGCCGCAGCTAGCGCAGCGACACGACCACTCTGAACGACGACTCGTGCGCTACTAAAATGAGATCGTCGGAAACAGTATGCAGCCGTGTACGCGTACTCTGAGAAACGTTTGTGTATTGGTGATTCTATCCCCGATTTTTTTTTTACAATTTATTTATTTCCGTCGCTGCAAATGAATAACTTTATATTATAATACTTTTATGTAACACGTAAAAGTATCACGGAGGAATACAAAAATTCTGAGCCCGTATCTGTAATATATTTTATATTATTTTTTGACATCTCACCAAAGATGAAGAAGAATATGGAAGTCTGGGCATTTACGGGGCTGACGACCGTCTTAGGCTGGTTTAAGTGATCACTTTACACACGTGTAACATTCACCAATTCCATTATTGACAACCACACTACTCAAATTCTTGGAAGTTCTGTATATATGAACCAATTTAGAAACCTTGTTCTTGAATCACTAGAACTTCACTAGAGACATCTATTGGTGAGATGTAAAATAATATTAATTAATATATATATATATATATATATATATATATATATATATATATATATATATATATATATATATATATATATATATATATATATATATTTATGTCAATAATGGGTAGAATTGGTGAATGTTACACGTGTGTAAAATGATCACTCAAACCAGCCTATGACGGTCGTCAGCCCCGTAAATGCCCAGACTTCCATATTCTCCTTCATCTTTGATGAGATGTCAAAAAATAATATGAAAATAACTCCTGTAATTGGAGATAATCCAGATTTTGTGAACAAGTATTTGGACACACTCAAAATGTTGTATATTTTATATTGATATTCTCATTTTTAAAGTAAAGTTGTAGTAAATACATATCACCGGGAGGGGAAGGTTAATAATACCTGAATGTGTCGGATTTGGTGGGTGATTTTTGTGTATTGGCAATCGCATGTGTTGGGCTGGGATCCGTGCATTGGATGTGGTACGACTGAACAAACACAATTTGATTGCGTTTTTCAACTTGCATAATGATTTTTTTGAAATCCTCGTTATTAATTAAAATTGTTTGTTTTACTTTTTACGTTTCAATTCACCACTTTTCGATGTATTCACGAGGAAAATTATATGCAATATTTATCTAGATTATTATTTCATTAATTATTAGTTTTTTCTTAAACAAACGAACAGTTTTTAAACAGTACCTACAGTAACATTTAAAATGTTAAATGGTACAAAAAGTAGTCGTTTGAGTAGTAGGCTGTCTAAATTTAAAACACAGTAAGGGACATATTTTTGTAGTACATTTTTTTTTTGCATTTTTGGACTAAGTAAAATCTACTTAGTCCAAAAAGGCAAAAAAAAAACGTACTACAAAAAAATGTCCCTTACTGTGTTTTAAATTTGGACAGCCGAGTAGTCGTAGATGTTTTTCAGAATTCTTTTACTTTTAACGTTTTAATTCATCAATTAAGGATTTATATTGAATGTTTATCTTGATTATCATAACATTAAATATTTAATCTTTAATTTGTCTGCCTCCGTGGTGTGATGGTTAGCGTGTTAAGCTACCGTGCTGGAGGTCCCGGGTTCGATTCCCAGGGGGGTGAAAATAAATATTTGTTATTTCACACTCCAATATTTATTTGATATTACCCTGGACTGGTTACTGAAGCGCAGAAGTGATCACCTTGCCTTCATGTAACTAACGATCAAGATAGAACACTGCGTCAATATTACGCAGTGCCCTATGCACCATTGGGTGCGGATAAGGGTTAGAATTATTTAAAAATCTTTCAAATCATTTTTAAAGAGTTTCTTGCATTATTTAAAAATGTCTGTATATATAACACAAAAAAATAATCATATTTTTACTTGTTTTTCAGTATTACGAAATGTCATATGGACTCAATGTGGAAATGCATAAACAGGTGAGTTTCTTTTATATAATACTTGTTACGATATTATAAATCGCTCACTCCTTTCAAGAACGTCATAAATCAAAAAACTTGATTTCTCAGGAGAACGTTTTTAAAGTTTAAAAATATAATACAATGCATTAAAAATAAATATCAAGCCACTTATTGAACTTTTTACTGTGCAACAGATCTTTTAAAGTAAAACCTGAAGGTTTTTTCTCCATTTGAAAAATGTTGAGTATATTAAAAAAAATAATTAAACAATACCTTTTCTTCAAAATGCAAAAACAACACTTTCTGCCCTGTAGCGGGTAAATATTAAGTTAAAAATATACTGTTTTAGCTGGGATATAGTACATTTTCTGGGCATTACGAAAACACGCTTAACTGAGAAATTACGATTTTTGATTTATGACGTTCTTGAAAGGAGTGATCGAAATGTGTTGTTATTATGACTAGGTACCGTTAAATTGGTAATTCGACCAATGAATGCATTCCTTTCTAGGTTTTTTAATAAAACAACAAAAATGTCAGTATTATTACATGGTATATATCTTAACCATTCACCGAGATTTCGTCTACCGGTTTCGATATGTACCCGTCTCTTCGTCAGGACAATTACTACACAAGGATGCAAACAATACTACACGTCACTACCGTAGTATTATTCACACACGTACACCTACGTAATGTTGATCAAATGCGTTTTTGGAAGACCCGGCAGTCTTCGGGTTGCCGAGATCTGACATGCACTAAGAGTGTTAGTCAAAATATGTCAGAATTATACAAGTTTAAAGGAGTAGTCAAAGTCTAAAGTGGGTGGTGTCAAATATTGCTTAATCAACGTCGTCGATTTAAAAGTTGACTATAAGGAAAACTAATTTGGTTTTAAATTAAAGGAATGTTGTTTTTAAGGGCCTTCCTTACGAAAAAGATTTCCAATTTTTTAATTTTACCCCTTTGTTCTTGGCGTTCCTTCATTTATCTAGTTGTACTTACACTACGCCTTTCCATTGTAGGCAGTGGCGTGCATAGATAATTAATTAAGGTAGGCAGTATAGGTAGGTAGCAAGGTAAGCTCGGTACTACTTAGTAAGGTAGGAATAAGTACGGCTGTCCAAACTTAAAACACAGTAAGGGACATTTTTTTGTAGTACGTTTTTTTTGTATTTTTGGACTAAGTAGAATCTACTTAGTCCAATAATGCAAAAAAACGTACTATAAAAAAAGTGTCCCTTACTGTGTTTTGAGTTAGGACAGCCGAGTACTGGTTGCGTTTTTATATGTCACTTGGGTAAGTTAGGATAAGCACTGCTTTTCTGCCTATATGGAAAGCTCGCCCCTGATGGTGGCTATATATGAACAGAAGGCATTGAGTTGAATTAGTATGTTATTATTGTTATCATTATTATTATTACTCACTTCTCAGAGTGCATTTCTCTACTTTTATCTCCGTACAGCTACAGATCTCTAGCAAATTCGTTCTGATGACCAACATTCTCGCGTAATGACGCTCGATCATTGGATTTATGATTGCTTCTTACGTTAATACTCCACGAAATCAAAATCGCCAGCGGGCAAATTGCTTAATGCATTCGCCTATGCAATTGAAACCCAATTATTGTTCGCGTATGCACTGAAATGGCTGCCGGAGCGTATCGAGACTGCATCGCGTTGCAGATCTCTGCATTACCGACCGTGTAACTGTGCATAGATGCACTGGCGGAAGTTTCCTTGCACAATATCAAGTGACGAAGCGATGGCTCGCGTTTGTGGATTTAATTCAGGCATGTCGTGATGTGCTGGATACACCATAAGCGCGTTATATGCGCCCCATAACTCCCCTTCGCCCCACATACCCGTCGGCAAAATCTAATTTAATATGTTGACATCTCAACATATCGTTGTCATACAGGAGAAAGTGACCAAGTGCATTGTTTTACAAAAACGTGATCACTGACTATTTGATATCTTACAAGCTTGATATTGCCCTGAAAAAATCCCAAAGAATTTTAAACTTGGAAGAATAATATATTAACTTGTTAAAAATGACTAACTGCATTGATATTTATTTTCTTGCCAATCAAACGTGACTTAAATGGCCCTCCTGAACATTTTACGTTTTGGTAGTTGGTCACTTTCTCCTGTACGACTACGATATGTAGATGAAGAAGAATATGGAATTAAAGAAAACCTTTTTTTACCACTTTACATATTCATATTTATTTTATGTTTACGACTAGTTTCGGAAGTTATGCTTCCATCTTCAGGTCTAAATATTAACTAAAGCATAAATAATTATCAGGGAGGGTAAGTTAGGGGGAGAGGGGGTGAGTCAGAGAGTGGAGTTTGAGAATAAAGGAAAAATGGAAACATAGGTGAAGAATTTTAAAATAAAATATTATTTATTAATTATTACCCCCCCCCCCTCCTTACTTCCAGAACGGATAATTATTTATGCTTTAGTTTATATTTAGACCTGAAGATGGAAGCAAAACTTCCGAAACTAGTAGTTAAAATAAAATAAATATGTTTTGCTTTTAATGTCATCGTGTCTTGCCACGAAGTGAATGCCGAAACAATAAATAAAATATGGAATTTCATTAATTGATTCAGCAGTCACATTATGGTAAAATCTATCCATTTTTAATTTAAATTTTACTAAGTAAATACCACTTTTTCTTAAAATCCATTGTGACACATCGCTCACTCCTTTCAAGAACGTCATAAATCAAAATACTTGATTTTCCAGGAGAACGTTTTTAAAGTTTAAAAATATAATTGAATGTATTAAAAATACATATCAAGCCACTTATTAAACTTTTTAATGTGCAACATATTATTTAAGGTAAAACTTGAAGGTTTTTTCTCCATTTGAAAATTATTTAAGATATTTAAAAAAAGAATTAAATAATACCTTTTCTTCAAAATGCAAAAACAACTCTTTTTGCCCTGTAGTGGGTAAATATTAAGTTAAAAATATGCCTCTTTTGGTGGGATGTAGTACATTTTCTGGGAATTCCGAAAACATGCACAAGTGAAAATTGACGAATTTTGATTTATGACGTTCTTGAAAGGAGTGAGCGACATGTTTCGATGCATTCCGCGTCACTTTCAAACACCGTATGTGATTTTTTAAAATTATCTTTTAATTAATTTGATTTTTACATTAATCTGTTTGAATCTCTCGACCGGTTTTATTAATCTTTATGTTATCAAATTCGGTAGCTTTTTTATATTTTTTTTAATCGCTCCAAACTCATATGTATGAAGAGATAATTTTATCACCCGCTGATATAATCTCTGAATTTATCGCATTATTATCAAACGCGTTTCAGAGTTTTTTCGGATCACACATAAATAAATACAAATCACTTATCTTGATCGTCATTGAATATTCATTTTATTCCCAGAATTGGAGATTCCATGAGATTATTTACTCAATAATATAATATAATCATATAATATAATCAAAATGACGCAAATTTGTGATCGCTCGGAGATACTTGAATTTGTGTTTTTTACAGTGACTTTTAAAATGGTAAGAAGGCAGCAATTTGTCAATTTGTGTGTGTGAATCACTTGTATTTAATCTTTGTAATTAATTAGTTTGTCGTATTTAAGAAATTGTTTTATTAAATTTCATACATAATTTATTCCTGTAGATTACATTATTTTCTTTTATATTTCGTCCGCCTCCGCAGTGTAATGGTCAGCACGCTCGGCTACCGTTCTGGAGGTTCCGGGTTCGATTCCCAAGGGGGGTAAAATAAATATTAGTGATTTTTCCACTGTGATATTTATTCTTAAATACCATGGACTGGTACCTGAAGCGGAGGGCTGATCACCTTTCCTTCATGTATCGATCAAGATTACACTGCGTTTATATGACAGTGCCCTAAGCACCATTTGGGTGCGGATAAGGGTTTTATATATTATTATATTTACTTAGTAAATACCACAATTTTTTAAATCGACTGTGACACGTTTTTCGACGCATTCTGCATCATTTTAAAACACCGTATAAAATGATGCGGAATGCATCGAAATTCGTGTCACAATAGATTTTAAGAAATAGTGATATTTGGTGAATAAATTTAATTTAAAAATGGATAGATTTTACCTCAAAGTGACATGTTGAATATTTTGAAAATGAAATACTTGCATAATACCACTTATTGAGTTTTATTTCATTATTACAACTATTTTCGAAAACCTTGCTTATTTTCATCGGCAAGTGATTAAAAAAAATTAATTTGTAATCACCTGTAGTTGAAAATAACTATAGTTTTCAAAACTAGTCGTGTGTAAAGAAATAACATTTAAAAAGTGGTATTTACACTTTTTTTGAATTTTATGAGTAATTTACGCCTCTGACTACATTTTGAGTGTGTCCCAATACTGGTTCACAAATCTGGATTATCTCCAATTATAAAAAAATACTCCTTTGATAATTTTCTGATTTTCTGTGTAAAGTAAAATCCTCGTGTGTTTCTAACATCATGTATTCTCCTCACAACATTCGTATTACAGGACCTAATAATAATGTTATTCGCTGAAATCAATAGCTGCTAACCGCTCACCCGCAGATATCTAGGCGCGGTTTGCGGTTGTCTCGTACTACCAAACACGCGCTCCGTATTTTAAATTCCAAATACAATATGTATTATTTCTCTAGAAACGTTGTTCTTGAATCACTAGAACTTTACTAGTGATTCAAGAACAAGGTTTGTAAATTGGTTCAAATATATAGAACTTCTAAGAATTTGAGTAGTGTGGTTGTCAATAATGGTGGATTTGGTGAATGTTACACGTATGTAAGGTGATCACTTAAACCAGCCTATGACGGTCGTCAGCCCCGTAAATGCCCAGACTTCCATATTCTTCTTCATCTTTGATGAGATGTCAAAAAAATAAAATGAAAATAACTCTTGTAATTGGGGATAATCCAGATTTTGTGAACAAGTATTTGGCAACACTTAAAATGTTGTAAACAATATGTTTTACTCTAATAATAATAATAAAATTGGATAACTTATATAGCGCCATTTTCGTAAAAAAATACCTCAAGGGCGCTTCACTGTGAATGAATTGGGGAAAATATTATGGTGGAAATGATTTAGCAAACAAATGTGTTTTTAGTCTTTTTCTAAAGATCATCCCACTCTCACTATTTCTAACCATTGGTGGAAGAGCATTCCACGCCGTCGGTCCTGCAACAGCAAAGGCACGCTCGCCAAATTTAGTGCGTTGGTTGCGAGCTGGTAAGATAACTTTGCCCATTGCAGATGTTGTAGCCGATCGAAGCGTGAGACGTCTATCAACCAATTCATCTGGAATACACAGCTCCTTAAGATACTCTGGAGCCATATTGTGTATTGATTTATACATGAGTAGGCAGAGTTTATACTCAACCCTTTCGGGAAAGCGTAACCAGTGGAGTTTGTGAAGTAGTGGGGTGATGTGACTGAATTTAGAAATTCCAAAAATTAGTCTCGCTGCTGCGTTTAACACTGATTGCAGTCGAGTCATTTTATTGTTTGGTAGACCCGTGTATATACCGTTACAATAATCTACTCTCGATATTACAAACGTTGTAAATTATTATTAATAGTTTATTATTAACTTTCGGCAGAGTGAAATTGACCAGTTATTTAATTCACAACATTTTGATTGTGTCCAAATACTTGTTCACAAATCTTGTGACAATAGATTTGTGAACAAGTATTTGAACATACTGAAAAGGTTGTGGACATTGGCTTTAAAATGGGGGTTGGGTATTTCTTGAAAGATTTATTCATTAGGCGCTTTCCAAGTTACTGTGTAAGTATTACAAACCCTATTTCAACCCTCTCTGCTTTAAATTTATCACATTTCACGTTTACAAAACGACGCCTTAAATCTTTCACGCTGCATTTGGCGTTAGTTCATGAATGAAACATTATTCGGCCATTGAGGGTAGTTTACTCTTCCCTTAGCGGAGCTTTCTCCTAATTGTGTTTCCTAGGACCCTTTGGTTGTCACTGTTCCCCCCTTTCTTCGTAGGGCTGCTCACCAGGTGTGGCTTTATTTATTATGCCACCGTATTAAAGGACACTGCGCCGAAAGGGTTACACATTACGAATTTCCACATCAGACATACATATCGCTCCCTCCTTTCAACAACGTCATGTATCAAAAAACTTAAAGATATTCCTTGGATTTGCCTGCTAGAACTATAAATACCTGACCCAAGAAGGCAGAAATGTGATTTTTCTATCTTAAGATCTATAGATCAAATCGGTAAAACAGACATATCGCTCACTGCTTTCAACAACGTCATGTATAAAAAAAAACTTGATTATCCAGGAGATCGTTTTTAAAGTTTAAAAATATAGTACAATCTATTAAAAATAAATATCAAGCCACTTATTGAACTTTTTACTGTGCAACAGATATTTTTAGGTAAAACCTGAAGCTCTTTTTTTTCCATTTGAAAAATATTTAGAATATTTAAAAAAACATTAATTAATCAATACCTTTTCTTCAAAATGCAAAAATAACACTTTCTGCCCTGTAGCGGGTAAAAATAAAGTTAAAAATATGCCGCTTTTGCTGGGATACAGTACATTTTCTGGGCATTCCGAAAACATGCACAACTGAAAATTGACGATTTTTGATATATGACGTTGTTTAAAGGAGTGGGCGATATGTCATACATCTATAATTTAAGTTTTACTTGGTTAAAATCACTATTTCTTATCTTATATGAGGAAAGAGGTAGCTAGTTTTAGAGGTAGGTAGTTTTAACATTAAAATTGCCCTGGATTGTTTAGTACCTAAAAACATACTTAACGATCAAGTTAACAGGACATCAATTAATGTTCTTTCAATCATTGGGTGCAGATAAGAAGACACAAAACTAACAGTTGATCGTAAGGTTTTGAGGCGTTTGAGAAACGAAATTGTACAATTTTTTATTTAAGTTTTACTTTGTAAATTAAAATTTAATTAAAAAGTTGATAGATATTACCACAAAGTGACTGACTGCTGTATCAATTAATTTAAACATTTCATACAATTTATTACATCTTAATTATAGACAGTGTCTTAACGTATATAATATCAATATATTTAATCTGCAGAGGTATCTATGTTTGTATAGATAAATTGGGGAATTCGTGATCATATTTTAATTATATTACTTACATTTCAACGAGCATTTAAATTTTACTGTTTCTATTTTACATCTTCTGTAGTATTTTTTATTCACTTCATCTTGTTTTCTGATTTTAAAAAATTGATCATAGTGTATATCGTTTTATATTGTATACCCACGCACAGGCTATGCCAATGTTTTTTTTTTAATGTTTTAAATATAATATACATACTTATAACGAATGCGTATACCACAAAATGGTGAGATGTGAAATGCTAAGAAAAAAATATAAATAAAAAAATATATATGCGTTATTGACTTCTGAACGTTTTCGCTATGAGGTGTCACAATTTTATTACAATAAAAAAATCTTAATCTATGTATAATTCTCTTCAGTATAAAACGTAATTAAAATATAATTCGTTTTTCTTTTCTTTATTGTCATACCATCTGCTTTTGAGGTCAAAATAATAAATCTGGCTAAGAAAGGTCATTTTTATGCCTGTCATTTCGAGTTTCGCAAGTGAAATATAATTATTGCTGGCGTGTATTGACTATCAACACCATTAACATTTAGTATTTTTCTCATTGATTAATAGCCAATGAATGATGAATTTTGCGCGATATCAATTTATGTTCAACGCGTTGACCTTTTGGTCCAAATAACTGTTTAGTAAGTAGATATAATGATATAAAAATAATCTTAAATGGTGTTTGATTTATTATGAATGATTTTTTTAAGGTGTTATTTATTTTTGCAGTATGCAAATTTCGCTTCGGCGCAGTGTTCCGTTCCTTGAATCCCTGGAAGATTTTGTTTCCTATAGTCCCATTTGCTTCTAACAATTACGCAATTTAGTTGTTGATATCCTTTCTTAAGTTCTACATCTGTCACTATCACTCGGGAATTAAAGGTGCTTTATATTTACAAGTTTGATCAGTGATCTTATTTTTACTATCTTCTTCTTCCTGGCTACATCCCAACTTATCGTCTTTGTAGACTGCTGGGGTCAGCTCTCCTCGTCCTCAGGTAGGTTCTTCTGTCATGGACCACGTCACCTAGGCCATGTCTTCGAACAGTGTTTTCTCTTTGCAGCATCCATGAATTTTTTCGTCTTCCGAGGATTTTTACTATCTCTATTTTTACTATATGTATCATACAAGAATAGCAGTAAAGCTTCTTTTAATAGTGTACGATTTCATTACTTTTCAATCAATTTCATTACCTCAAAAATCTTCGATTAGTTCTTGTATTTATTGCTTTGCAGTGTTGCATAGAGCATTGATTGATGTGCTGTTAACTTGATCGTTAAGTGTGTTTGCTGTCGCAAGCTGTGCGCTTTAAGTACTTATCAAACAAACTACACCTTTCTTATCCACAGCAGAACATTTTTCAATTAATTTTAAACATTAATTCCTTTTCTTTATCTTCAAATATGAAAATATGCTACATATCTTATTTAAATATTTAAAAATGATAGATGTTCAAATGGTGAATAAGGTAAGAATGCAAGTCCGAGATACGAATGAGTAAAGAAAGAATAGTAAAATAAATTTATGAGGCGAACGTGGTTGGTAATAACAGCAGAGGGAGACCAAGGAAACCTTGGCATGATCAAGTATTTCAAATACTTAAAAGTCAGGAGTTGGATTAATCGACCGGTATGTATGAGGAGATGCATGAATGTGGAAGACGCCAGATTGTTTGCAAAGACAGACTGGTGTGGCGTTCTATTCTCTCTGCCTACCCTTGCGGGGAAGCGGCGTGATGATTAGTTTGTTAATTGTTTCTTCTTTTGCAAACGAAGTATTTTTTTTTAAAGAATTTGATAGTAAATTATTAATGTCTGTCGATTTCAAAGCATTTCGTGCCTCGATTCTGATTTACATTTTTTTTTAAATCAGTACCCTTTGTAGATCATATTTTCAACTTGATTCATTGGACCATTAAAACATTGGCTGTAAAAAGCGCCGAATTTCAGAATTTAAAAGGCAAATAAGCGAGGAGAGGGTATAAATAATACAGATAAAAATCAGTATTTAGCATTTAAAATCTATTATCCCTTGTACGGCATCGGTGCGCGGTGTCATGTCACGTTAGGGAACCGACCCCGAGTATGGTAAATGTCGGATTGTGAACAGCGAATTCTAAAGTCTAATTCAATGTTGTCGAGCTTCAGTATCGGAATAGGATTTGAATAAACATACGCGCGTTCTGGTCCATAATCTCCAAATGATGGATCGCTTCAGGCGTGTTAGAGCTGCTTCACAGGAGATAATTATACATGGAGACAAGCCACTCGATATTATTCTCCTTCAGACGATGTGTGCAAAATCATGTACTATGTACAGACTGTTCACAGTTATTTTACGTCTAGTTTTTTTTTTTTACAAAAATGTTAGTAATATTAGTACATAACCACTCACCGAGATTTTTGAGTCTAACGGTTTCGAGACGTACCCGTCTCTTCGTCAGGACAATTACTACCACAGCATGCAAACAATACCACCCTTCACCACCATAGCACCATTTACACACTTAAAACTACACACATGCGATTTTTGGTCGACCCGAAGACCAACATGCACTAACGGTGCGTTACATACATACATGCGTTACGAGCCGAGATTAAAAAGTAAATCCTTTAAATATTAATAAAATTGAGAATAAATCATTTAAATTTGTGTGTGTAGTGTTATTTTAGCTAACTAACCATTACAAGGGAGAGAGAATCGAATGCCACACCAGTCTGTCTTTGCAAACACTCTTCGCCTTTTCTACATTCATGCATCTCCTCACACATACCGATTTTTCCGATGTTCGGACTTCCATCTTCTTTCGTTTGTTTTTTTTTTAAACATCGATAATATTATATATAAATACAAGCAGAGAACAGTCGGTTATGCTATAATTACCATTCAGTCCAATATTGGTGTTGATTTTAAACGGTTTAAAACCGTTTAAAATCACTTGGTTAAAACCGCTTTTACATCTAAATAGTCTAAGGATTTTTATGTCTATGTCCTCGTATAAGTCGCAAAGATATTTGCGGCGTGGGCGTCCTCTGGCGTTTGTTCCCTCGATCGTTTGTATCCTCTATCTTATTTTTTGCTTAGTAGACGTAGATTACCCCTATTCTGGGTAGAACCCAGGATATTTCTCCACTTAAATTCAATTTTTAATCAAAACCCTTATCCGCACCCCAATGGTGCATAGGGCACTGCATTATATAAACACAGTGTTATCTTGATCGTTAACACACGAAGGAAAGGTGATCAGCCCTTCGCTTCAGGTACTAGTCCAGGACAATATTGAATAAATATTATAGTGAAAAAATCACTTAAGCATATTTAATTATTTTTTTTTGTTAAAAATATTAATAATATTAGTATATAGCCACTCACCGAGATAGTGGAGTGGAAGATCTCGGTGAGTGGTTACTAATATTAACATTTTTGTAAAAAATAAATAAGTAAAAATGACTAACCACAAAGTAAATGCTTTAAATATTAATAATATTGAGGATACACTTATATTTATTTGAGAAAAATATTTGTTTCGCTTTAAATCTGTATCGATATCCCTCTTTTCAAATTCGCCCTTTGTGACCCCGTGCTTGCCTTGCCCGACTCGCATCACTTGCCCAGACATGGATGTCGGAATGATGGATAGGTTTGGTGTATAAAAAAACGCTACCGGTGGTCACTCTTTCACGGTCTGCTGCTCCCCCCACCCTCGCTGTTGTAATGGGCGACTCGAGAGGTCGTTAGGGGGATTCGGCCACATGTCCTATCACTGCTCCCCTTTAGATGGTCCGATGGTCATGGTGTTATGGGCTCTCTGACAGACGATTAATTATAATCAGCATGTTAAAAAATACACCGATAATTATCATTTGATAACGAAAGTGAGAAAGATGTAACAGAGTGCATGATTGAGGTACATGATGAATGCTTGGAACAAGTGCAATAATTTTTACATCTAGGAACCATGGAAAACGGAATCAAGATATTGAGAGAAGGGTGAATGCTGATAATAGAATAAATAGTATATAATTTATATTTGCAGTGACTTTGTGATTTTTCATTTTATAATTAAAATGTAACTTTGTTTTAAAATTGCTATAAGTATTTTATTATAATATGAGACTTTAATATTGTAAAAATATAAAAGTTTATAACGTAATACAATATTTGATGAACATACCACCCTATGAATAAAACGACAAAAAAAAACAGGAATATAATTTGAGAATAATCTCGGTTTGTGTCTATCCTACACTCGTATCTAGTAATTTTAACTTTCCTCCTTTCAAATCTAATTTATTCCCTCGTTACTCAAAAGCCTTAACGTTAATTGGTACTAAGTTTTCACGTGGTATGAATATGCATGAGGCTCCGTCGGTTTAGCTGATTGCTCGCCGACTAGGGGTAGTTTTAAAACCCGGTTTAATTTTTATAATCCGTTTTGTAAACTCGGGCGCAAACGCAACTCCCGAAACCACTTATCGCCCGAATCTAGATTTTGCCAAATCTGATAAAATCTTATAAATTAACATTCGTCGGATTATCCCACTATTGTACAATTTATAAAGTAAATAAAGTACAGCCAAAGTAGGTAGGGTTCCGCAACAATAATACTGCGAAGTGACATTATTTATTCCTGTTTACAGGCCCATCCTGCGGTTATCTGGGCAACGGTATGGCCCAGGGGTCGGCAATGTGTGGCTCTTTAAGCAATTTGCGATTCTTTCTTAGTCAAATTCAAAATGATATTTCTTTTAGTTTTTTTTTTTTAATTATTCTTTGCATTAACTAAAGCACATATTGTAAACTTCTAATAGCATATTTTAAAGATATTGGAACTTTTAAATTGTACTTAAGTTTTATTGCGTCTTCTTTACTGAATAAATTGAAAATGCATAGTAAAATACATAAATCGTTGAATTTTAAAAGGTACTTAAAAAAAATAAAAGAGGTATTTTGAAAAAAAACTATATTTTAATAGAAAAAGGCGTTATCAGAATCTTTTTGCGCTGATTTATACGTCTTTGATAAGGTGTTTAACTCTGCGCTAGAAAAGTATCTGTGATTAAATATTTTTTACTTAAAAAATACTTGTTGGTTCCTTTAAAAATTTAATGAATTCAATTTAATTTATGTATTAAATGTTAAATCATACACTGATTTTTTTAAGTCTAGTAAGCTGTTTTTTATTCTTAAAAAAACACAAAAGAATCAATTTTGTGACTATTGTTTCGCCTACTTATGACATTTTCAAACGAATGCCATTCGTTTGAAAATACCATAACTAGGCGAAACAATTGTCACAAAATTGAATTTTATGTGTTTTTTTTAACAATAAAATAAAACTTAGTGAACTCAAAAAATCAGTATTTGATTTAACATTTAATACGTAAATTAAAATGGAGTTCTACAAATTAAACGCCAAATCTATAAATAAATGAATTCAATTTGATTATTGTAAATTGTAAATTGGCCCCCAAATTTTTAAAAAAAGTTTTGCTGCTAACGTTGGGCTCTTTTGGTCCAAGAGGTCGCCGACCGCTGGTATGGCCGAACCAAATTATAGGAATTTATTCATGGAAGGGTCGCTTAAACCTGTCTCTCCCCCGCCCTTCGTGGAAAGAGAAGGGTTGGAATTGAAGGGAGATTTTTGTAGCAGAGTTGAAATAATCTTTTGATTAAACAACGCGAACGGGCGCGTGCGTGTTTACTGTTTGTACGGATACCGACCGGTTTCGTTTTATTAGGGCTCAAATCCCTTATTGGAATCGCCCCCTGCCTTCATCCGAACCTCGTTTGGCGCTTTATTGGCCCTCATTAAAAATGTAACGGGCGAGAGTTGTAAAGTAAAGAGGATATCGATTAGGGCCATTAGGCCTTCCTCGAGGGGATCTATTCATTAATTTAATGATCGATTGCGCCGTTTCTTGTTTATTTCGACGAAAAATGATCAATACAGGTGGAAATTCATTTGCAGACCGTTGACTTGATTCCTAAACCAGCTGCCTGACATATCGATCACTCCTTTCAAGAACGTCATAAATCAAAAAACTTCATTTTTCAGGAGAACGTTTTTAAAGTTTAAAAATATAATACAATCTATTAAAAATAAATATCAAGCCACTTATTGAACTTTTTACTGTGCAACAGATCTTTTTGGGTAAAACCTGGAGGTTTTTTCTCCATTTGAAAAATATTAAATATATTTTTAAAAATAATTAAAACATACCTTTTCTTCAAAATGCAAAAACAACACTTTCTGCCCTGTAGCAGGTAAACATTAAGTTAAAAATATGCTTCTTTTGCTGGGATGAAATAGTATTTTTTAAGTAGTATTACACAAAATGAACGATGAATGATAGAGAGAGTGTTATATTACCATACCACAATGTCGAAAACGCTTTTAAACGCGAATCACTTAGGCAACTGATACCTTAGCGCTTCTCACGAGTAGAAAAAACTCTAAGCAACGTTCCTATATTTATCTTTCATCAAAATTGGTTAACGATGAATATAGGGATTAATAATATAATATGTTATAGTGCGCAGAATAAAGGTTAATCGTAAAAAAATACGGACACTGACGCAAACAATTAACTGTAATGCTTTAAATCTGTTTGGTGCGTCAATAAAAAGCCGTATAGCCTTCTCATCCCCTAGTGACGAACATCTCGCTTACATTATTGACACAAACGTATAATAGGGGAGAGCGGGGTACGCAGGGTTGTAAAAAATCAACTAGGGTGAGTGTGCATTATGAAATCATTCTGAAATTATCCTTAATTGTGTTTTTTTTAGTTAGCGCGAGTCGGTAATGAGGGGAGGTTTTAATACCATATTTCGTTAAGGCTTTCGTGTATTGTTAATGGCGGATTGGGGATGATGTTTGGGCGACCCGCCCCAAGCGTGTTTTCGCCGAGGGTTGCTCGATCGTTTCACTAGGAGAGCGTACGAGGTCTGATCAAAAAATACGGTCAATAATTTTATTACAATGTAATAGGTCTACATGGAAATGGGATTACAACATTTTGAGCGTGTCCAAATATTTATTTATTCATTATATTTTATTTGAACTTCATGTACACAAATGAAAAAAGTACATTGCTAAAAAGCAATATTTTCCAACCAACCGTTTGATACCATATATAGCTGTTTGCAATCAGAGGGTAGATATATCGCTCACTCCTTTCAACAACGTCATATATCAAAAAACTTGATTTTCAGGAGATCATTTTTAAAGTTTAAGAATATAATAAAATATATTCAAAATAAATATCAAGCCACTTATTGAACTTTCAACTGTGCAACAGATCATTTTAGGTAAAACCTGAATGTTTTTTCTCCATTTGAAAAATATTTAGTATATTTAAAAAAAATAAATTAAACAATACCTTTTTTCAAAATGCAAAAACTACACTTTCTGCCCTGTAGCGAATAAGTATTAAGTTAAAAATATGCCGCTTTTGCTGGGATATAGTACATTTTCTGGGCATTCCGAAAACACGCACAACTGAAAATTGACGATTTTTGATATATGACGTTGTTGAAAGGAGTGAGCGATATAGTACTTGAACATTAAAAAAAAACATTAATTACAAACATTAATTGATGATAATAAGGAAGGCAAAGGAAAAAGGGAGTTTAGGGAAGGAGGTAGAGGGAGGAGGTTTGATGGACAGTTAGGAATCTAATGAAAGATAGTAATGTCTCAGACGTTTCTTTCACCGTATTTTTTGATCGGACCTCGTATAATATAATAAAATGATGTACCGCTTAGTCCGGTTGTATTATCCCCCCTTCTGCGAGGGATGCGGAGTACCCGGGGAGCAGGGGTAGCCGAGGACCCCCGAGGCTATCGGGGCGGTATGAATGGGGTTACTCGTTGTATCTCTTGATTTCATATTCGAGTGAACACAATGTATTTCGGTAAAGGTGTTCAAATAACAGCCGTCCAATTTTGTGCACGCATTGTGAATGGAATTAAACGATTTTTGTTCTCCTGATACTATCATTGTACAAGGGGTATATATGAATGGCGCACATTTGAATATGAGTTCGTTGGTTCGTTTCCTAACTGGGTTTATATAAAAATATAAAAATATTATATATTAAATATTTTTTAAATATTTCTTCGTCAAACCGGCATCGACGACCTGAAAATGCATTACGCTTTAAAAGTAAGAAATTTAGTGCGTTTTGATGAAATTAACTAGCTAACCATCACGCCGCTTCTCCGCATGGTAAATCCTAAATTTAGGATTTTTATGGAGTGTGTGGAAGTTTTTTTTTTGTGAAAGTATTCTAATATTTTTAATGTTTTTTTATTATATTTAAAATAAACCCTGATGATGACAATGTATTGTTGAAACCGGTAGGTTGAATTATATGAATAAAAAAGTGGTGAAAACATAGATTGATAAAGACATAGAAAGGAGAGTGAATGCTGGGAACAAAGTGAATGGTGCACTGAAATCAGTTATAGCAAATAAAAACCTATCAGCGTAAGCTAAACTGGCAGTGCACAACGGAGTCCTGGTTCCAACTCTAATGTATGGAAGTAAAACATAGAGTTGGCAAAAGAAGGATGAAAGTAGACTAAATGCAGTTGAAATGCGATCTCTCAGAAGAATGTGCGATAAAATGATGTATGATAGATGTACGAATGGTGAAATAAGGAAGGAATGCAAAGCTAAGATAAGCATTATCGATAAAATTAAGAAAGGTGTGTTGAGATGGTTTGGACATGTAGAACGAATGAGTGAGGAAAGAACGGTAAAACAAATTTATAAGGCGAATGTTAGCGGGAAAAGAAGCAGAGGAAGACCGAGAAAAACATGGCACGATCAGGTATGCCAAATACTTGAAAGTGGTCAGGTTAGGAGTCGTAACAATCGGCGGGTATGTATGAGGAGATGCATGAACGTGGAAGAGGCGAAGAACGTTTGCAAGGAGAGTGGTGTGGTGCTCCGCACCCCTGCGGGGAAGCGGCGTGATGGTTAGTTAGTTAGTTAGTTAGGTGAAAACAAATTCTATTAATTTTATAAAGATAAAATAAATAAGTAATTATTTTGATATTTATCGCGATGCAAATGTTGAGAAGTCGAGAAAGCTCTGCCCTAAAGTGAGTGTGTAACATATTTATGTTCATCCTTTATTCGAACCTCCCCTCCAGGGGTCGGGCACGCTACCCGCCATTACGCCAGGGGTGCGGAGAGCCCGGCTCGAGAGCATAAAGCGCAACTGAATTGTTTTATTTAAAGGGGAACACTCTCCTCCCCGAGCGAACGTAAAATACCCCATTTTACTAGCACACCCTCCTCTAATGGGGTGGTCCCGAAATGCGACGCTTAATTTTTTAAGACTTTTGTATCAGCGACGCAAATTTTAGATTCGGATTAGGTACTCGCTCAGCAAGTCGAGAAATTCACACATAACTTAATTTTTTTTTATTAAAAAAGAGAAGTATTTGTGATTTTATCATTTACAAAAATACTTTTTTCACTCTAATATTTATTCATTTATTTAATTTTTTCACTCTAATATTTATTCAATATTACACTGGACTGGTACCTGAAGTGGAGGGCTGATCACCTTTCCTTCATGTGTAATCGATCGAGATAACACTGCGTTTATATGAAGCAGTGTCCTATGCACCATTGGGGTGCGGTAAGGGATTATTATATATGATTTATTTACACAAATATTTCAATTTCATACTATTTCTGCGAGCCTAAGCGGTATCAAATTGGTATCAAATTGTGGTCGAGTGGGTTCGAACCGAGAAACTCGAGAATCCGCGACACTAACCACGGGACCACAATCCGACATGTCCGACATATTCCGTATAACTAATAGTATATTTTACAACATTTCGAGTGTGTCCAAATACTTGCTCACAGATCTGGATTATCTCCAATTATAGATTTGTGAACAAGTATTCGGACACTCAAAATGTTGTAAATAAATTATCTGGTCAAATTGTAAGCTTAAATGTGTCGGGTTATGGTCCCGTGGTTAGTGTCGCGGACTCTTAAGACAGAGTTTCTCGGTTCGAACCCACTCGACCACAATTTTATACCTATTTCTAATAATGAGCCGCTTAGGCTTACAGAAATAGTATGAAATTGAAATATTTGTGTAAATAAATAATATATAATAATCCCTTACCGCACCCCAATGGTGCATAGGGCACTGCTTCATATAAACGCAGTGTTATCTCGATCGATTACACATGAAGGAAAGGTGATCAGTCCTCCACTTCAGGTACCAGTCCAGTGTAATATTTAATAAATATTAGAGTGAAAAAATCACTTATATTTATTAAACCCCCCTGGGAATCGAACCCGGGACCTCCAGAACGGTAGGCGAGCATGCTGACCATTACACTACGGAGGCGGACGATAATAAAAACAAAAATATTTCTTACATTGTTGTAAGGTTATATAACACTCTCCGTATCATTCATCGTTCACTTATTTTAATACCACTTAAACTTTTAAGTGGTATTACACAAAGTGAACGATGAATGATAAGAAGAGTGTTCAATAATAATATAACCGAGTCAATAGTTTGCTTGAGTTTAATGATAAGTTTTTTCCTAAAGAAAACCAAATTAAACCAGTGGAAATATAGTCTTGGGAACAATTGTGAGTCCACCAGTATGGTTTTCAAAAACCTATAATACAGGAAGCGTATATGTTACCTATCCCAACATTATCTCTTACAGTATCACGAACAGGTTCTGATCTCATCCCACCCAGCAAGGGTTATCGCCACCAGTGGAACAATAGGCAATTAGAATACATTTGAATACAAAATATTGAATTCGAGTTATCTCAGATTACGGTAGATTTACTAGACCTA
The DNA here is from genome assembly GCF_059751285.1 of Brachycentrus maculatus. Classification (NCBI taxonomy): domain Eukaryota; kingdom Metazoa; phylum Arthropoda; class Insecta; order Trichoptera; family Brachycentridae; genus Brachycentrus; species Brachycentrus maculatus. The sequence continues at coordinate 740,421 of NW_028280900.1, read as the reverse complement.
TTTATTACGCAGATAACGTAATCAAAAGTAGAAGGAGGCCTGGTTCAAAGGAACAACGTTATAATTGTTTAAACTTATAATGTTTCTTGAATGTTTTTCGCAGATACTTTGTGGCACATTTTATAAACTTTATAAAATTCAACAACTTTGTTTTAATTATTCGTACATTTTAACTACTGGTGTTGACAAGAACTTTGTCGTCATGTTTTAGAATTTAATAAACCCTAATAATGACAAGGTTCTTGTCGAACCCGGTAGGTTAAAGTGTACTAATAATAAAAAAAAGTGGTTAAAACATAGTTGTTTAATTTTATAAAGTTAATAAACTATGTGTAAAACTACACTAACATTCAGGGCTTTTTTTTATGCAACGCGGTGGAAGGGCGTTCCGGCACCTTTTATCACGTTTTTTTATAAAAAAAACCTATTTTCTAAAACAATTTAAAAAAAATCAAAATAACTTTCATTAATTATATTCTGTGTTTATATAATTCGTCAAAATGATAAAATATGGTATTGTAATGAATACTTTAATATTTCGATATATTTTTTTTAGTAAAAAGCTGGATATGAAGTGAGTTTCGGGACCTTTTTTGTTTTAAAAAAAACCCTGCTAACATCATTTAAATAAAAAAATGCAATATTAAGAATGAATAAAAACATATGAGTTGTGTATTACAGATTTAATAAATACCAACTAACTAATTGACTAACCGTCACGCCACTTCCCCGCAGGGGTAGGCATAGAGTCCACTATGAAGCACTATCTACCCTCTGTTTGCAAACAGCCATATTTGTAAGGTGTCAAACATTTTGACCAATATTTAGTCTGTTTATGGTTGCTTAGAGAATTTTGAATTTTAAGTATATTTTTATTTTTGATTTATTGTGGTTAAAAAAGTTTCTTTATTGAATAATTTTTATTAATTTTATACCAACAATCTTTTATACTAACAATCTTAAAATTAAAAACGCTGTTCTCTATATGAAGTTACTAGTTCTTTCTTTTCTGCACATGAAGTTTGAATAAATAAATAAATATTGGAAACATGATATCCCATACGTGCTAGTCCTAGCAAATCACTTAATATTCTAATATATTAATATTTCCCTTCGTGAAACACGCTATTAGGTTTTTGTCGCAATCCCCCCTAGAATCTATTCAATGAAACACCCCTTACAAAACAGAACGCTCCGTTTATTTAATTTAAAATTAGTTTGGGATCGTAAACAAAAGTCACCCCATCAAATGAACAGGGCAAATCGAATGTGATTTTATTTCAAATTCGGATCCACAATATTTGATAATCTCGACTTGACTCTTAACTTTTTATAACTTTCAAAATGGGACAAATCCAAAATACCGATATAGAAACTGTATTCTTCTACATTACTGTATTTGACTCAGGCAAATAAGATAAACTAAGTTATAATTTATATTTGAAGCACTAACTTTGTGCTTTTCCATTTTATAATTAAAAGGTAACTTTGTTTTAAAATAACTATAAAATTTATAGCGATTTTAAAACAAAATTACATTTTAATTATAAACTAAGTTGATTTTTTTTCTATGACATCTTAATAAAGATGAAGAAGAAAATATAAATCTGGGCTCTTATAAGGCAATGCTTACGACAGATTGTAAGACCCAAACTTCCGTATTATTCTTTATCCTTGTTGCGATGTCAAACCCAGATTTTTTAACAAAGATTTGGACACACTCAAAATGTTGGTATTAAATTATTTATTTATTTTTTAAATTTATTTTATTTTATTTGTTCGGGAATTGTACAGCTTACATATAAAAAAATTATATAATAAACAATAGTTACATTAACAATAATAAACATTACACTACATTTACAAAAATAGGTTTTTGTTGAAACCGGTAGGTTAAATTGTAGTGATAAAAAAGTGGTTATGACAAAGTCATTTCATTATATAAAGTTTATAAAATGTGCCACAAAGTATCTGCGGAAAACATTAAAGAAAATCTAAACGAATATTTTAAGGATAAGGGTTTTATTTTGCTAACGTAATGACAACACAACCTCTCGTATAAAATATTTCTCTATTGTCATAGTATATTAACTATATGTTGGATTACATACATGTATTTTTTGTAACGTATTGTTCAAAATGTATACAATTTGGTAGCAATAAATCCTCAGTCCGACCCAATCCGCGGAGGTACAAAAAACCGACTATCTGGGGGGAAAGGGTTGCCTCATGGCGTTGGAGAGAGAGGGAGAGTGGAAGGGGTAGCGGAGATGTCGACGCAGACAATTCGCGTCACAGGAAATGAATTTTAACACTCAACCCCGCGGTACAAAGTGCGAGGTGGCTTTAGACTGGCAGATTTATCTGTGGAGCAGTCGCAATAGTATACAGTGTACAGGCCTGAAGGAACAATAGTACTTGCTTATGGGTGACAGAAGGATTATGAAGCGAGTTTATGTACCAAGCCCCTACAAAACACCCTCCGTTTGGTTAATTATACGCCATTTTTACTAGAACTAACTACCTAACTAACTAACAAAGGGTATATTGAAAGCTTTCGTTAGCTAATATTAAATTATGTATCTATGTATATTTATAAATTTATAAATATATTCTTATTTTTAAACTTCTTACCTAGAAAAAAATCCTTTAACCACCCTCATTAATTCCTCTCCTTTCCTCCTCCTTCCTGCTAAATCTATTATTTTACATCATACCCTTTTTTTAAATCTCTGAATGTTTTTTTAATAGTTTTATAACATAAATGTGGAATTGTTTCATTGGCTTTTTTTTAACGTAACTATTTTTGTCAATGTAATGTAATGTTTATTTTTGTTCATGTAACTATTGTTTAGTATATCTTTTTTTATGTGTAAAGCTGTACAATTCCCGAATAAATAAAATAAAAAAATTAAAATTAGTTGCACAATAAAACTCGGCGATACAAACACGCTAATTGCAACGGATTGTAATCTCTCTCGCGCAGTAGCGGGCGGGTAGTTCTGTAGACACAGGGGTAGGTAGGTACTCGCGCTAATATCCAGAGGTCTCTGCTTTTCGTCGTCCAAAAAACAGCCGGCGCTTTTCCCTGCTTTAGTCTTTTTCCCTTTGCCCCCTCCCAAAGCCCGCTATAGTCCGTGTCGTTTTGTGCGCGCCTTTTATCTCTTATTTTGTTCGTTTCGACCCGCCACTGCGCTGGGATTGGTCTTTATTATTCCATCGCCAAATTCTGCCCAGACGGGCAGAGGCAGCGATGGCATAGGCACGTGTTTCAAACTTCAAAAGGACCCATTTTTTGTAATTGTGATGAAAAGAATTAGTAAAAAACCCGAGTGTAATATGTATTTACAACATTATGAGTATGTCCAAATACTTGTTCACAAAATCTGGATCATCTCCAATTACAGGAGTTATTTTCATATTATTTTTTCACATCTCATCAAAGATGAAGAAGAATATGGAAGTCTGGGCATTTACGGGGCTGACGACCGTCATAGGCTGGTTTGAGTGATCACTTTACACACGTGTAACATTCACCAATTCTACTCATTATTGACAACCACACTACTCAAATTCTTGGATGTTTTATATATATGAACCAATTTAGAAACCTTGTTCTTGAATCACTAGAACTTCACTGGAGACATCACTTTACACAATTCTACCCATTATTGACAACCACACTACTCAAATTCTTGGAAGTTCTATATATATGAACCAATTAATTCTCGAATCACTACAACTTAACTAGAGACATCTATTGATGAAATGAAAAGAAGCTTTTTATTGAGCAGATTTTTTTTATTAGTATGTAAATGCCCAGACTTTCATATTCTTCTTCATCTTTGATGAGATGTCAAAAAATAACATAGTAGGTATTATTATTTTAGGTTAATAACAAATACAACTCACATCACAATAAATAAACCTTCTTTGTGGGTGAGTGGGTATCATCGTCGTGTACTGGATAATTTTTATACTTTTCACTAGTTTGTTGTTCAACTACTACATCCATCCACGTACTGGAAGTGACTCCTCTAATTTACATTTAGCGATAGGTACATTTCCCACCCTAATAGTGGGTAATTGTGTCCGGTAATCCGCGGTGGCCTGTGGTCCGCCATAAGCCAGTATTGGGATGCTGTTCTTTACCGGACACGCTGAATTCAATCATTCAACACCGCTCGCATTAATGCCTCTAAAATTTATTACGTTTGGATTTTCCGCTAACATTACCATTTGATCCGTCGACATCATTTGTCAATGGACCCTTCCCGCGTGAATTCGGTTTTAAACTTAAGGGGTAATTTGCGATCTGGATGATTCAGTATGCGTTTGGCTGCGCGAGGAGCCGGTCGTGTCTCTGCGAACGATAAAAAAGGTTTTTCCAAGACTTATTTCCATATCTTAATATGGGTTCTACTAAAAACAGTAAATAATCTTTAAGGTCTGTTTAGGCAGGATAAAGTACAATTAAATAACAATACAAGTAAATAATTTAAATAGATCAATTCAGCACAGACGATGTGCAGAATACTCTCATAGTTGTGATCACTGTGTGCTCGCGAGATTGCATTTAAAAGCAGCGGCAACCAAAAAAATATGAGAAAAACGACCGTCAAGCTCCGGCTAGCAGAATGTTGCAGGCTTTAGTTCAATGTGGGAGTTTACGCGCTCTTTTTGTCGACACAGAACACTACCTACTACCTACCCGGCGCAGAACACTCGGGTTCGCGTTTTTTGCACTGCCGAGAGCACTATGTTCGGTAGAGACGTGAATAACAGCGTAACCGATTCATGATTGTTGAAATGTTGTGAAAAAATAACCGGTCAAAATAAAAGCTGCATAATTTTTTTTATCAGATTTTCAGGCGTTTCCCAGTACGTGTTCCAGTATGTCTAAATACTTGTTCACGAATCTAGGTTTCTTCTTCTTTTCTGTCTTATTCCTCATTACTGAGGGTTGTGACCCTTGTGGAAACAATGAATCTTCTCCAGTCATCCCTTGACTGCGCTGCACGTAGCGTTCCAACCACCGAGGTGTCTGCTGCTGCCTTAACTTGATCGGTTCATCGTGTGGGGACCTTCCTCTCCTCTACAGGCTACAGATTACAACCAGTTTCACAAAAAGCTTTCTTTATCCAATCATAAATGGCTGTTGTGAACTTAATCATGTAACGTTATGAGATGGATCAAATATCTATGACTTCCAAAAATTTTTGTATTTTATCATAAAGCAGCATATAAATAGAATGTTACTCATGTGTAAAGTAATCACTTAACCAGGAGTTAATATTGTAAAAAATGTAAGAAAATCAACAACAAAAATTGTATGATAATTGTGTTCAGAGAGTCCAAGGGAGTTAAGTTTACCTAACGTCCAAGTGACTCAAAATCTAGCTGCGACTTATGAAACACCGCTTATTATGGCCGTACTTAGGCTTCAAATTTTTAAGCTTTATAGCCTATTTAGAATTTTCAAGAAAGTATAGAATTGTCGCCGAATCACGAATGACCATTAAATCATTAGTAATTTTACTATTCAGGTCTGGTATTTGCGAAGTCTTATCGAAGTAACTTACAAATTATTCACTAATGTGTAGTGAATAATGTGTCATTCAATTAATGTTTAAGGATAGTTAAGGGTCATTTTGATCGGTTATTCGCATCACTATAATGCAGTCGCTAATGGCAGATCCGTGGGTCGCTCGAGGGCGTGCTGCAAGAAAGATCGTGCTGCAAAGCTTACTGTTTCACTGAATTTAGTTTTGTTTGTTTACTGTACGTTAATCACAACTTTACATCAAAAACGTCCTCCCATTGTGCAGCAGAACGTTTTTAATGTGCAAAATTATATCAATATCTTATCATGCAATAGAACAGTGAATAAAGGAATTAAATATGAAAATAAAACAATTATATAATATCACTTTTTGAGTTTATTAATTGAAACACGGCTAGTTTCGTATGTACCTACATATATATCGCTTCTTCGCATTGAAAATGTACAATTTCCAAAAATATTCAAAACGTTCGGTATCACCAGTATGCTTCTCTTAAATGTTTTGCAAAAGAGGGTAATTCAACAAACCTTTGCAAACGTTTATTCCATATTTAGTATAATAATTTCATAATTGTTAATTTTTAACCTTCAAAAAACGCCTGAAACATCATTATCTTACCTTAGAACCCTAACTGTCCATCTCCTCCTCCCCTGACCCCTCCTCTCTTTCTTAAACTTGCTACCTGATTCTACCTATTTATCATTAGAATCCTAGAATACTTTTTTGTCTAATTGTTAATAATTGTTTTTTAGTTTTTTGATAAAATCTATTACATCAGACAATAATATGTATTAACTTTTAAAAACGTCCGAGACATTACTATCTGTCATTAGAATCCTAGCTGTCGATCAAACCTCCTCCCTCTACCTCCTTCCCTAAACTCCCTTCTTCCTTTGCCCTCCTTATTATCGTCTTTTGTTAATTTATGTTTCTTTTTAAATGTCAATTTGTAATTTATGTTTTTTTAAATGTTCAAGTACTATCTGCCCACTGATTGCAAACGGCTATATATGGTATCAAACGTTTTGATCAATATCACTAGTCCGTCTTTGGTCGGTTGGAAGATATTGCTTTTTAGCAATAAGCCCGCCAATGTACTTTTTATTTTCTGTACATGAAGTTTAAATAAAAAATAAATAAAAAATAAAAATTGTACTGAAAGAAAGAAATATTTTATAAAATATTATTGTTTCACGGCGAAAAATAGTTATTTTTATACGATATTATTATGTGTACCTACTCAGATTACGGTAGATTTACTAGAGCTATTTATTACATACATAACGTAATCGAAATTAGAAAGAGCCCTGGTTCAAAGGACCAACGTTTGAATTGTTTTAAATTATGAAGAAACAATGTGTAAAACTATTCTTACTCTTATCCGCACCTAATGGTGCATATGGCACTGCATCACATTAACGCAGTGTTATCTTGATCGTTAACACATCGAGGAAAGGTGATCAGTCCTCCGTTTCAGGACCTTCAGGTCCAGGATAATATTGAGTAAATATTAGAGTAAAAAAAACTATTAGAGGGACATACATTCAATATTTATTGATGTACCTAATTTTATATTAATAATATACATAATTGCGTCGGGTTGTGGTCCCGTGTTTTTTTCACTGTAATATTTATTCAATATTACCCTGGACTGGTACCTGAAGCGGAAGGCTGATCACCTTTCCTTCGTGTGTAAACGATCAAGATAACACTACGTTTATATGACGCAGTGCCTTATGCACCATTGGGTCCGGATAAGGGTTTTTTTATTATGTGGTCCCGTGGTTAGTGTCGCGGACTATTGAGTCAGAGTTTCTCGGTTCCAACCCACTCTACCACAATTTCACAGAAATTGCATGAAATTTAAGTATTTTTGTAAATAATAAAAACACAAATACTTCTCTTTTAAAAACAAAAAAAAATCGTCTTTTTACTTTGCATTATTTTTATTTATATTGTGAAATTGCATAACTCATAAAATTGTATAAAGAAAATTATAAAAGCAGGCACTCGATTCAAATACGCGGTTTTATCTTGGTAATTTTTTGTCGGAAAGTTTTCCCGATATTTTTTTTTATCGATGAAAAGCTTCCGAACCAGACGTGTGCTCGAATTTCCGATTTATTCGCTTACTTTTCTTTTCCGCACGGTTCCTTGAATATGTAACATTAATGTAAACATGTGCTCGAAATATTTGATAAGTAAATCCATATTGCTCCTTAGCGAGGACAGATGGCTCTCAACATGTTATCTCGAGTGGTTCGCACCTTTGACTGACACTTCCGGGTTGGATTTCTGTAATATTTACTCGTGATAATTTGGTATACATTAAAATTTATGATCTTGATTAAGATAAGTACTAAATATGAGATATCAAATATCGATAACCATCTCGTTTATTATTAAAAAAATGTATTTAGCGCATTTTAGACGATACTTTCATAAAATGGCGCTATATAAATTAATCAATTAATCAAATATTTATTCAGTATTAGCCTGGACTGGTACCTGAAGTGGAGGGCTGATCACCTTTCCTTCATGTGTTAACTATCAAGATAACATTGCGTTTATATGATGCAGTGCCCTATGCACCATTAGGGTGCGGGTAAGGGTTCGATTCTGATTTGATATAAATTATTCAAAACAAGACGTACCCGGCTACGTTTTGCTGTGAATCTGATGAATAATGAATAAATAAAAAAAGCACACATTTCTAGTAGGAATTTTTAATTTCACAATGCTTGCGAACCAATGAAAATACAATTAATAATCTTTGAAATACCAATGCAATAAAAAACAAATAATATTAATATTAACTTACTATAGTGAGCAATGTTTTGTATTCCGTGTGTTGCTGTTACGTTCAACAGATGGCGCTGCCATTGTGTTAAAAGCTTGTATGTCTGGCACAGGTGTATAAAAACGCTCGTATCCGTCTTAAGCATTGTGCCCAAAATTCAAAGCAATCTACTAAATGAATAATTTTAGGAGATTTAACATATTTATTGAACCAAAAAACGTTCAAAAATTTATTTGTATAGATTATGCCCGAATTATTATTATTATAATTATTTAGCTGATTTTCGTATCGAGTGCCGTAAGTAAATAGTAAAATATATAATTTTTCAAAAATAAGTTGGTACTAATTTTAATCAACGGTTCTCAAAGTAGGAACATAAAATATTGACTTTACCTACCCGAATTACGATTTCGTTATGCAAATAAGGAAGTAGGCACTATTTCCCGATTCGGAAATGCCGAAAATCGCGGAATGAGCTTTTTGCTCTATTTGCTCAAAACTAGGAGGGAGTTTTTACTCTCTTTCTGAACGAAATCCCCTTTTTACGGCGAAATGTTCGATGTTTGCTAATCAAATTGCCTTTGCCTCCGCTGGACTACCGATTACAGCACACACACTCACGCGCACACACATATGCACGTGTATTGTACGTAGGGATGTGCTCAATACTTTCCACTTTTAGCTTTTATCAATTTTATTTTTCGTCGAGTAGTAACAGAGCTGCAAGTACCTACTCGGGAGCCATATGTTTACATTTTGCCAATATTTCTGATTGATATGTAATAATAAAATTCGTAGCATCCAATGTACTCGTTTAGTAGGTATATTGTATATATGTGTACAGTCGAACTCGGTTATTGCGAGCACGGATATAGCGAGATCTCAAATATAACGAGGAAACATTCGTTGATATTTTGGCTTATGATTTTCTCCTCACGGTTATAACGAGTGATTTCTCGGCTATAACTAGCAAAAAGAGATCGTTTTTCTTTTAAATGATGTTAATGCATATTTTAATGGTTTAAAACATTTTCGACCTTCAGCAATAAAATCCGGCCGGGATATGCATACTTATTTATTTATTTATTTTTATTCTAAAGTTATGAAAAGAAATAGGTATACTAATTATAGGAAAAAGTTGAATCAAAGATGAAGCGAATGAAGTTGGGAATACCAGCAGAGGAAGACCGAGTAAAACTTGGCATGATCAAGTATTTCAAATATTGATTGGCGGGCATGTATGAGCAGATACATGAATGTAAAAGTGGTCACGATTGTTTGCAAAGACAGGACGGTGTGGCATTCTAATCTCTCTGCCTACCTCTTCGGGAAAGCGGCGTGATGGTTAGTTAGTGTATTAGTTTATAATTAATATTTTCAACTCTCAGGTGTAAATACATTAATTTAATCTTTTTTTTAAAATAAATATTTACCCGTCCATTAGATTTATTTTGAAGTAAATATAACAAGACTGTTGAAAGGTAATGTGACGTCGTACAACCACTTCAAATGTTTTTAAAATGAATAATGTAGTTTAGCATTAAACTAGCTGCGTGACATCTCCAACGTATATTATTTTCATAACTTGGCAAGACAACAGGTTCGCTATTTGTAAAATGATATATTTATTTAGAAAATCATCTCGAGAGGTAATAGAGTTGTCACGAATATAAATCTTAAAAAAAAAATCATTTGGTAAATACCACTATTTCTTTGAATCTATTGTGGCACGTGTTTCGATGCGTCCCGGATCATTTTTAAATACCGTATGAAACGGAAATGATGTGGAATAGATCGAAATACATTTAACAAGAGATTTTTAGAAGTAAAATTATGTTACAATATGGAAAATTTAATAATTTTATTAATATTAGAAATAAAATTAAATGTCTTGTGGATATTGAATATACTCACATGGTTTTATGTATGGTTATGTTATTCGCAACCAGTTATTTTATTGTTCTGGAACCAGTTATATAAGTTTTGCTTTAAAGTTACATTATTTATATTTCTTATGAGTATGATGAAATAAAAATAAATTATATAAGTTTTACTTGGTAAATATCACTATTTCTGTAAATCTATCGTTACACGTGTTTCGATGAACACTGTTTGTGCAGCATATTCTAAATTTTAATTATAAATGGATAGATCTTACCACAAAGTGACTGCCGAATCAATGAATGTAAAAATAAATCATTTTTGTTATTTTTTCACAGTTGCACCCTTCGAATCTGTTATTTTTTATACTTCTTCTTCTTCTTCTTTTTAATGGCTTTTCACCCATCTTGGGTGTTATAGCCAGTGTCGATTTATTTTTTATTTACACTTTTTACATTTGACTTAGTATTCCTGTTAGTGGGGTTATTTTTTTTAGTAATATTAGTTATACATTCATTATTGCGCCATTTTAAACTGTTAATTTTCAGTTGCAACAGTTTTTTTTCTTCTCAAAAACTCTAATCTTGGGGTTACCAATACATTATATTATGACCTGTAACCAGATGTCCTCCCAACACTAAAACATAGTCCCTATGTATATTGACTTCCAGTAAGCGATTTAATTTGAATTTTTATTTGTTTTTTGTCACTTCCCGTGTGAATTTCCGTGTGAAAACGGAATTGGTAGAGCGACGGTCGGCAGCGAGTAGGTTGAAAGAATCGGATCTGTTTTCCAGTTCAAAGCTATTGGATTTCCGGCATTCCACATATATTTTTTTACTTTATTTCCTTTTAAAATTTTAATCGAGTTCTTTGCTCTTTACCATTTTTAGAATTTAATCTCTCGCTACTCGGACTGGTGCGGAAAGGACCAATTAAAAGAATTTTTAATATTAATTTCACATTCTGACTTTTATCCGAACCTAGTAGTGGACCTTGTACATAATAAGCAAGGTAAATAATAAATGCAATTCCCAACTAAAAAAAAAAAAAACCTAGTAGTGGATAGTGAATTACTTATCTGTTCTGCGCTCCGGGTTGAAATATATTTGAGGTAAATTAACTGCAAGTGTTCAGGGTGAGGAAATAATGAAATTTGTTAAGGAAATGGAGGAGGAATTGTAGGACCAATTAATTAACAGGAAAATATCAATTACAGTAATGCTAATGGTTCTCGAACTTGCATACCCGCATTCGCACGCGTTTCTGTAAATTTTGACTCGTATTATGTTAAAATCTCTCCAAGTCGATTTCATATACATATCACTCACTCCTTTCAACAACGTCATGTATCAAAAATCTTCGATTTTCAGTTGCGCATGTTTTCGGAATGTCCAGCAAAAGCGCCATATTTTTAACTTAATATTTACCCGCTACAGGGTAGAAAGTGTTGTTATTGCATTTTGAAGAAAATGTATTGTTTAATTATTATTTTTAATAAACGGTGCGCGTGAACTCGATCACGCTAAACTGTCGTAGTCGCTTTTATTAAAAAAAATAAATGGATTGCCGGACGGTAAAATTCCGTGCACAAGCGCCCTTATAAGGGGTCCGACCGCAAATGTGCGGTGACCTCTGTGCGGCGGGGCCGAGGGAGCGCGAGGGCGGAGGTCAGAGGTCAGAGCCGATACCGGCGCGTCGAGCACTACCCGCGGACGATTAGGCACGGATTTTTGGAGACTCTTGACCGGAAATGCGTCATCCCATCGAGCAGATGCTTAAAATAATGTGTTTATCTATCCAGGTGTGTTTATTTCGCATTTTATCTGAAACTCGTGTCGAAAATGTAATAAAATTACCGGTATATAGGTAAATATGTACATACAATTTTTGAAAAAAAAAAAAAAACTAACCAGCTAGTAGGTTGAGAGAATCGATCGCCACACCACTCTGTCTTTGCAAACGTTCTTCGCCTTTTCTACATTCATGCATCTCCTCATACATACCCGACGATGTTTCTACTGATCCGGTCGCTTTCAAGTATTTGACATACCTGATGGTGCCAAGTTTTCTTTGGTCTTTCTCTGCTTCTTTTCCAACTACGGAAAATTCTCGTAAAATTTCTCATACGTTCCACATGTCCAAATCATCTCTACACACCTTTCTTAATTTTATCGATAATGCTCTTCTCGTTCTGGAGGTTCCGGGTTCGATTCCCAGGGGGGTCAGATAAATATAAGTGATTTTTTCACTCTAATATTTGTTCACTCCATATTACCCTGGACTAGTACCTGAAGCGGAAGGGCTGATGTGTTAACGATCCTTTCCTTCATGTGTTAACGATCAAGATAACACTTCGTTTATATGATGTAGTGCCCTATGCACCTTTGGGGTGCGGATAAGGGTTTGAATGAAAAATGAAATGCTTTTCTCAGCCTTGCATTCTTTCCTTATCTCGTAATCTCCGTGTAACATATTAAAACATCGCTTGATCAAAGCTAATCAAAATATTATGTCCGCGTATAAATAATTTCCTGGAATTTAATTTCCCGCCGATTCTCGCAACCCTTTGATTCCGTACACTTGTAAGGCAGTGCGAAAACGCCCTTAGGGGCTTGCTGGAGTATTAACACTTAATTGACTGTTGTGCCGCTTAACGCCACCCCGTTCCTTTACGACCCACCCGCGCCGCACCCGCGCCCCACCGGCGCCCCACCGGCGCCCCACCCGCGCCCCACCGGCCCTATTCTGGTGTCACGCTAATTGAGCGCACGCGACGACAAATACCTGAGATGTTATACAACACTTTAAAAAAAAACTTATGTTTTGAGAATTGAGGTAATATAATATAATAGCAATTTTTTTCTTCGGAAAATGTAACATTTGAATTTTGCACTATTTTAAGTGTGTCCAAATACTTGTTCTTTTCATCTCACCAATAGATGTCTCTAGTAATTCAAGAATGTTTTCAAATTGGTTCATATATATGTTCATATATTGTCCGCCTCCGTAGTGTAATGGTCAGCACGCTCGGCTACCGTTCTGGAGGTCCCGGGTTCGATTCCCAAGGGGGGTAAAATAAATATAAGTGATTTTTTCAACCCTTATCCGCACCCCAATGGTGCATAGGGCACTGCGTCATATAAACGCAATGTTATCTTGATCGTTTACACATGAAGGAAAGGTGATCAGCCCTCCCCTTCAGGTACCAGTCCAGGGTAGTATTGAATAAATATTACAGTGAAAAAATCACTCATATTTCTTTTTACCCCCCCTGGGAATCGAACCCGGGTCCTCCAGAACGGTAGCCAAGCGTGATGACCATTACACTACGGAGGCGAACGAGATGTTCATATATCCGATATAATAATAATAAAAATATTTTTAAATATATTTGATACACGATGCAGCGAAGGGTTTACGCCTTCCGAATAGGCCCGACGGGTCGGGTTTTCATCCCCAGAATTCACCTGTCGAGTGTAACCCCAGAGGTGGAGCGGGGGTAAGAAGTTATGTATTTAGTTACCTTTTTGGTACGCTAACGGATGTGCTTAGTGTCGGAGTTGGTACCTCCTACGAGTAGGTACACGCTGGAGGGAAGTTTCCGAGCTGTTTAAATATTCACTACTAGTGGCCTAGTGCCACTTGACTGCCAGTGCTCTAACTCCACGATTATTTTTAAACTGCAAATATTTTTATTTTATTTTTTGACATCTCAACTTAGATGAAGAAGTTTTATTGTCGTTTCGGCATTTGCTTTGTGGTAAGACATGTTAAAATGATTAAGGTAACGCTTGTTTTCGATCTTTTCTCACATCTTCTGATTTAGAGTAATTTTCAAAGATGATTTGAGTAATGTTGTAATAATAAAAAATGTTGTGTGTGATTGTAATCCAGGATTCGGACCTCACATACTAATATAAGAGTTTCTGCTTAGTAAAAAGCTTCTTTACATCTCACCGATAGATGTCTCTAGTGAAGTCCTAGTGATTCAAGAACAAGGTTTCTAAATTGGTTCATATATATAGAACTTCCAAGAATTTGAGTAGTGTGGTTGTCAATAATGGGTAGAATCGGTGAATGTTACACGTGTGTAAAGTGATCACTTAAACCAAGCCTATGACGGTCGTCAGCCCCATAAATGCCCAGACTTCCATATTCTTCTTTATCTTTGATGAGATGTCAAAAAATAATATTTGTAATAATAATATTCTATCCACATATTAGTCTCATGTGTAAAGGCAACTAGCCGTAACTCAAGTTACGGCTTTTTGGTGTAACACGGCTCAAAGCATTCTTATAACTGGCCTCAATCATATCCAATCACAGATTTTGCTCTATCTCTTTCCTTTACCGAGATATCGAAATGGCCGCGAAATTGTATTAATTTGATACATGTTTTGGTTTGCCAAAGCATCATTTTAATTTAACTCGTTTATCTCTATAAAACTACTGTTTTTTACTTGCGGCTATTTGCCTTTGCATATTAGTAGTGCGGTATGTAAAATGTGGATATACGTATAATAATAATAAGACAAATTATCGTTACGTTATTTCGACTGAATGCAGTCGAAATGCAATCTCTCAGAAGAATGTGCGACAAAACGATGTATGATAGATGTTCGAATAGCGAAATAAGGAAGGAATGCAAAGCTGAGATAAGCATTATCGATAAAATTAAGAAAGGTGTGTTAAGATGGTTTGGAGTGAGGAAAGAACGGTTAAACAAATTTATGAGGCGAATGTAATTGGGAAATGAAGCAGAGGAAGACCGAGAAAAACATGGCACGATCAGGTATGCCAAATACTTGAAAGTGGTCAGGTTAGGAGTCGTAACAATCGGCGGGTATGTGTGAGGAGATGCATGAACGTGGAAGAGGCGAAGAATGTTTGCAAAGACAGAGTGGTGTGGCGTTCTATTCCAACGGGGAAGTGGCGTGATGGTTAGTTAGTTAGTTATCGTGACGTTAATTATATTTCGGTTTCTTTGATGTATCATTCTCCCCCTTTGTCGAATTTAGTTTATAAAACAAAATTTTATCAAAACGTGATTAGACGTTTCGCCCTCATTTCTAATTTGCGACCTTTTAGTAACCCGGTTACAGGGCTTATTGCGTTACAAGGGTTGGCTTGAAGAGGGTTAAATAATCCCTCACATCCCGCCCTCCCTTAGGGGTGGGGGTGGGTTATTAAAAGGGTCGACATACCGGGGCTGGTCGGGCGGTTGAGATGCGGTCTGTGTATGATAGCTGTTCGAGACATGAGAGTTTCTCCATTCCTCGTATGCGGTTCATGAGTACGTGAAATCTCCCAAATTTACCTAAAGAACCGGGTTTTAAAATGTGGTTATTGATAACCAAAAAGCTCTTCTATATATGTATCTACCTATGGTATGTCTTATTTTATTGTATTTGTTGGTCGTTTTCAATCTAGTTACGTAAGATGTATAAAAGATTATTTTATGAAATTATCCTCTTTTTTCCGTTTATCTAAGATAAATTCTGCGTACACAAGTAATATATAAAAATACGTGTACCTAATTTATTGTATTTGTTGGTCGTTTTCAATCTATTGTAGTTACGTAAGATGTATAAAAGATTATTATACGAAATTATCCTCTTTTTCCGTTTATCTAAGATAAATTCTACGTACACAAGTAATATATAAATATACGTGTACTTAATTTACTGCTAGGGTAATAAACCCATATTTCTCAAAATAATATAAACCTATAATACGAAATCCTGGGTAAGTATGAACATTTTTGTACAGGGTTTTAAATACGGGTAAAAAAACTAAGAAATTACAAAAGAACCTCTCCACTGCTTTGTACTTGCAAAAAATCGTCGTGTCTTCCACATTTATGCATCTTCTCAATAAATATAGATCGAAATGTGGCGATTCGTTAGATGAATGTGCGGCGAAACGATGTATGATACATGTTCAAATGGTGAAATATGGAAATAATGCAAGGCTGAGATAAGTTTTGTCGACAAAAATCAAGAAATGTGAGTTGAGATGGTTTGGACATGTGGAACTAATGAGTGAGGAATGAATGGAAAATTAATTTATGTGGTTGGAAAAAGATCAGAGGAAAAACGAGAAAAAATTGTTATGATCAGATATGTCAAAAACTCAAAAACTTACGAGAAAATACATAAATGTGGAAGAGACGACGAATCTTTGCAAAGGCAGAGCATTGGAGCGTTCTATTGTAATTTCTTAGTTTTTTTACCCACATTTAAAACGCTGCAGCGCGCTGTTCAAAAAAGTTTATACTTACCCCGGATTTCGAATTATAGGTTTATTACCCTAGCAGTAAATTAACATCCCGAGTGAAATTTAGTCTTAACCTTCTACATCATTACTTGAACAGAGTCTTGTTGTAGGGTTGATATGACGTACTTCGCAGTTCACTTTATACCCCTCGCGTATTAAAACAAATAAAACCCCTTCATAGTTCGTTATAAACAGACCCTAGTGGATGTGTGATGTAGTGTACATCTTGGACGGACTGAACTACGGATAAAGAGGTTTCCCTCGTTTCTATAGATTGATTCAATAAAACGAAGAAAGTCGACTATCTGGGTCACATCACTAGACATTACCGGCACAAAGTTTTACAGGAAATAATAATGGAGAAAGTAAAGTAGAGGGGAGAAGAGGTATAGGAAGAAATGTAAACCCTGTAAGCGAGTGTTTTTATCTAGAAATTTTCACTGAAAAATTCATCACATTACAAATTACAGTAACATAAAAACAGTAAGTGTAAATCCACTCCCAATAAAGAAACGTCTTTTTAACTAGTAACATTGGAACATAATTAATAGTGTTGCATAAGCCGTATATAGGTTCCAGAGTCATTTAGGCGTAAGGTAAATAAAAAGTAAGACATGGACGATCGAATCTTAAAAAACCGAACTTCTTTAATTTGATGATTCGATCATGTTGTCATAGGCTGGTTAAGTGATCACTTTACGCACGTGTAACATTCACCATTCTACCCATGATTGATAACTGCACTACGCAAAATTTTGGAACATTTTATTCATAAAAAAATGAGTGGTCTGGTTGTCAGTCATGGGTATAATGATGAATGTTACACGCGTGTAAAGTGATCACCTTACCAACCTATGATAGATATTCTTATAAAGTTTTTTTTTATTTGACACAGGCCTTTATGAAAAGACCAGTCGTAAGCCCTGTAAACACCCGGACTTTTATATTCTTCTATATCTATGTTGAGATGTTTAAATGTAAAAATAATTAGCTCTAGTGGAGACGCCCAGATTTGTGAACAAGGATTTGAACACCTTTATCTTGTGAGTTGCAAAAAAAAACTTCTCTTGTAGCTTGGCTGACATTTTTGGGTCACAAAGAACAGAATGAATGTTTAATTTTTTTATCTTTTTTTTACCATGTCATTTCGAAACCGTATTAAAAAAATGAGTGAAAAGGGAGTTCAGTTCACTTTGGTTCATAAAAAAATATTTCTCATAATTCTAAGCTCTAATTTTTATGGTATTAGTGGTTTTGTTTAGTAAGAGTGATTCAAAGTCACTTTCTACCTTATAACTCGTCTAGGCCGCAGTCTGTTTCTTGTAAAGTAAGCGTCTGCTAACGCGATAAACATCCCCCTCCCCCTCCACACCATCCCGCTCCGTCCCGGTAAGTAAGGGCGGGGGTGTGTACCCACCCCGTGTTGGGGCGCCTAATTAAGATTGTAATTACCTTTAAACATAGACCCGCTTCGAGGGGAGTCTGAAGACTATTTTAAAGTTAACAAGTTTCACGTTTAATTAATTAATTAAGCCGCCTTATGGTGGCTGTCTCGGATGGGACGCGAGGAGTTCCATCCTGATAAGGTACCTCTGAAAACGTATTATGTTTCACCCATTCCTGCATATTTATGCGCTAGTTTCTTGTAGAACTGTTCTTCTTCTTGGCTTCATCCCGACTTATCGTCTTTGTAGACTGCTGGGGTCAGCTCTCCTCGTCCTCAGGTTGTAGGTCCTTCTGTCATGGGCAACATCACCTAGGCCATGCCTTCGGATCCTTGATTTTTCGTGAGATCGTTTGCAAAGTTTAAAAATATAATAAAACGTATTAAAAAAAATATCAAGCCACTTATTGAACTTTTTACTGTACAATAGATCTTTTTAGGTAAAACCTGAAGGTTTTTTTCTCTTTTTGAAAAATATTTAGGATATTTAAAAAAATATTAAACCAACATTTTCTTCAAAATGCAAAAACATCACTTTCTGCCCTGTAGCGGGTAAATATTAACTTAAAAATATGCCGCTTTTGCTGGGATATACAGTATCTACTCAATGAATTAGGGCCACGCAGAATTTCGCGCAATTTCTCAATTCAAACAGGAATAACTCAGAGAAAACCTTGAATAAAACAACATTGAATTTTATTTACACATGAACACTTTATTACGCTTAAATTATGCATATATTTTCATATAAATATAGTTAGTATTTAGTATTTCCACCTTTGGCAGAAATAACTGCCTCAATTCTTTTTGGCATACTTAAAATGCACTGTTTTATCATGTTTTTTATTTCTTCGTCTTCTGACCAAATTTTTTGAATATTTTTTTTTACACAGTCTACTGTCGGATTTGGAAATGAGTATACCTTATTTTTAACATGCTCCATACGTTTTCTATAGGATTAAGGTCCGGAGAATTTCCAGGCCAGGGGAGCAAAGGCAGATTTTTGTTAGACAAAGATTTTATTATTGATTTAGCCCGGTGGCAAGGTGCCCCATCCTGCATGAAGGTGTATGGACCTTCTGTTGGGTCGAGTGTATGGTAGAAGGGCAATAAAATTCGTTCGAGGACCTGCTTATAGGAATTTTGGTTCATTGTTCCTTCCACGAAAAACAACGGCCCAGGTAAATTGTTAATAATACATGACCATATCATTGTTGCAGGGGGGTGTTTGATAACTTTTACCACACAGGCCTCATTGTAACGTTCCATTGGTGTTCTCCTGACGAATCGACGGCTCTCTGTCACGGCTTCTAACCGGCACTCATCATTAAAGATGACCTGAAAAATAATGAAAATTTAAGTTTAATTCAAATATATAAGTTTATTTACTAAAATGATATGTTGAAAATTAAATTTAAATAAATACCTTTTTCCAATCATCTACCGAGTAATTTCGATGTAGCCTGGCCCATTTTAATCGATCCGCTTTCATTCGTGGTGTCAATTTTGGTACTTTTACAGGGCGCCTGCATTTCAGATTTACTTCGTAAAGACGTCGCCTCAGTGTTGATACCGATATATTTATACCCTCTTCTTCCAATTTTGTTTTTAATGTTTTGCTGATGCACTACGGTTTTCTAAGGCACTTTGAACGATTTTTCGATCAGTCCTCGGTGTTGTTTTTCTAATCCTACGACAGTTCTTTCGCCGATTGCTGGTGGCGGGTGACTGATTTTTTATTGATTTTGAAATTCTGTCCACTGTTTGACGAGAAACGTTTTCTTTTTTTGAAATTTCTCTATTAGATAGTATTCCTAATTTCAGTAGCACTATAACACTAGACTTTTTTTTCTCAGAAATGTCTCTACTTTTTCCCATTTTGTCCTTTTCAAAAAAAATACTTGTGTTTACAAAAAAAAATTATACTATATGAACTAAAATTAAAAATTAAGTTTTTTTCACAAGACACGATAACTATATAACCTCTCTGAACAAAACAACAGCCAGAACTCAAGAAACTTCACTAATTAATGAGATAGGACTATTTTTTGAACTTTCAACTATCTGTCTACCTGTGCTAATTAGGGACCTTTCTCAGAAAAAGGGTTTGAAATTTTGCAAAGGCTTAAATAATCCAGGTATATTTTACATATTATTGAAGGTAATATACATGATATTAGATGTCAATAGAAAACTTAAAGTATTTATGTAAAATAAATATAATAATCCAAAAGATTTCAGAGTATTCAAAAAAATAATGGGTGGCCCTAATTCATTGAGTAGATACTGTAGTACACATTCTGGGCATTCCGACTGCACATGAACACGACTGGACATGCACAACTGAAAATTGACGATTTTTGAAATATGACGTTGTTAAAAAGAGTGAGCGATTTGTTCTCCGCAGTGATAGAATAACAGTATCTCACTTACATTTAACGATTTTTGATATATGACATTGTTGAAAGGACGTTGCGACATATTCGAGGTCTAGTATTCGATTCCCAATATAATACTTGATTCGTATTCTTACAGTGGCGTGATAATATCAACTCACGGTCTAGATTGAGTATATGAGTATGTTGTTTTGGTAGCGTGTGATGTACAGATTAGCTCCACTCGTCCTACGATCCCTTACACACCCCTCTATGCTGTAGTCACACTGTACACCTCAATTCCCAGAAGACACCCTTATACCATAATTATACGCGTATCTGCAATACAGCTAGCCACTTCAATATGTTGATAGCTGACTCAAGTGTAATATAAGGCCGATATCGCAAACCCGATAATTCATATTTATTTAAAAAATTAATTCATTTAGTTTCTTAAACATAATATGTGAACTATTAATTTTTTCTACAAAACTGTTAATAATATTAGTATATAACCACTCACGGTGAGTGGTTATATACTAATATTATTAACAGTTTTGTAAAAAATAAATAAGCAAAAATGGCTAACCACAAAGTAAATGCTTTAAATATTAATAATATTGAGAATATAGAATGTGTATTATTTATCCATTTGGCATTTACTTTGTGGATTTTTATTTATTTATTTGATTCACAATGGTCTTTTGATAAAATATTAACATATTTTACTACCTTTTATGAAAATATGATAAATTGAACACGAAACAAGAAATCATGAATATAAATCAAGAAAATAAGAAACAACAAAAAATGAAAACTTGAAACAAGAAAAAAATAAAAATACAAAAACTACAAACAAGAAAATATGAAATACAACCATACAAACAAGAAAGTATAATATTATGAAAACATGAAACATAAGAATTCGAATTGAGAAAATATAAAAACAAGATAACTTGAAAACCTTAAAAATACGAATATATTAAACATGAGAATTTGAAACAAGAAAAGATGGTAACATGAAAACATAAATAATAAAACATAATAACATTGAAATTAAGAAAATATGAAAACCAGCAATTAATAGAGCCAATGCCGATGATGGACCGACGAACAAATCTCACGATATTCAAATTGGCTTGCTTAACACGGCCAAGTGCCGACCCTCTGTCGAGCGACTCCTCCCCCACCCCGCCGGGTCACGAGGGCTGTAGTTTGTAGTCCTGCGGACGATACACCCTTATCGGTTCGCTCCGAGGGGTTGGAATATCGGATTTTCTTGCCAACTTGGTGACCGCAACGTCAACACGGAACTTGAAAACTTTCATCCTTTTGATGGGTAATAATATTGATTTGATCTCGAACGCCATCATTACCGCTATTGTACCATATAATGTAACAATAACAACAAAAAAATATCATGCATACTTATTTATATGCAGGTTTATTTTTTCATGTAACGCGGCGGATCGGCGTTCCGGCACCCCTTTCCATGTATAAATTTAATTTGTTTTAAATTTTCAATGTCAATTAGATGAAACAATGTTTGCGCTCTCGTAATTACAAATCAAAATAAAGAAATATGTATAGAATATTTAAATGATATTTGAATATTATTTTCTTTAGTAAAAAGCTTGAAATGAAGTGAATTCCGGGACCTTTTTTGTTTAAAAAAAAAGCCCTGCTTATATGGTACATATTGTTAACAGTGGCGAGCACAAAAAAATATTTAGGCAGGCAGTAAAGGCAGATAGTAAGGTAATCTAGGTACCACATAGTAAGTTAGTATAGGCACTGCTTTTTTGCTTATATGGAATGCACGCCCCTGGTATATGCTATATATTGTAAATAATAACAGAAAAATAACAAAGTAAATAATGAACCGAATAAGACCGAGAAAAACTTGGCACGATCAAGTATGCCAAATACTTGAAAGTGGTCAGGTTAGGAGTCGAAACAATTGGCGGGTATGTATGAGGAGATGCATGAACGTCGAAGAGGCGAAGAATGTTTGCAAGGACAGAGTGGTTTGGCGTTCTATTCTCTTTGCCTACCCCTGCGGGGAAGCGGCGTGATAGTTAGTTAGTTAGTTAGTTAAATAATTAAGAACGGTGTGATGGGCGCTGTGGCGTACTTGGGTAGACCCTCGACTGCAAAACTGGCAAAGCAGGTTCGATTCCCTGGAGTGCAAAATAAATTCAAGAAAGATTTCATTTGGTCTGGGTGTTTGTGATGTATTTTTCACATTTACCTTCCATATATGCATAGAAGCGTCTAAAAAGTGGAAGCTTTGCGGGTTATTCCTTTAAAATAAAATAAAAATATCATTCTTGGTATGAAAAAAAAGAAACACCTTCTATCTTCTTCATCCTTCAACGTTCCAAGGACAAAACTCTAAAATTTAAACTTAGCTGTACATACGGTGTATGAAAATGATGCGGAATGCCTCAAAACGCGTGTCACAATAGATTTTAACTCTTACCACTCTGTAGGCCAGACATTCTGGCCCGAATGATTCTAGTGGGCAGCTCCGTGGGCCACAATGTCTGGCCCGGCGCAGGTATAACTTTAACCACTGATTTCTCTATCACCCAAGTATATTCTACCAATAATTATTTCAGATAAATACAGTAATCTTAATTAACATGGTCATACGAATTGCCAGACAGAGTGTCCCAAAATTAGGGAGCCGAAATATTTATTTTAATGGTAGAAAAACGTCGCATTTTTTGATCAGAGTAGCTGATCAGTTATGAGAAAAAATGGTCAGAGTGGAAAGGGTTAAGAAATGGTGATTTTTACCAAGTAAAACTTAAATGAAAAATAAATAAAATCCTATTAATATTCTTGCCAACAAAGGTGTACAGGTAAATGATACGTTGAATACACAAATGGTCATGACTCCAACCCCCTCGACACAAACAACCCTTTTAGGGTTAATAGCTAGGAGTATCTTAAGGTTAAAATATGTACATTGTAAATACATACATAATTGTGCGTATCATGTGGGACCTACTAGGTATTGTAATGCTACCTAATATTCGTTCTTCTGTCCTTGCAATGTTTCATTCCCAGTAGTATTATACTATACAGTACGCTACCGATTTTCCGGGGTCGGATTAACCGGGAAGCGGATTATCCGGACACTCGAGTCATTGAAAAAATATACAAAAATATTTCACAATAGTACTTATATTATCGAAACACGCTTTGATGCCCGAATTTGTTGTCCGCAGTGATAGAATAACAGTTTCGCACTAATTTGTCATGGCTATATAATATTTGTAAAATATCGTGACAACCCTTTTTTAAAATTTCTTAGACGTTATAATATTTGTGATTAAAATTCTCCGGCCTTATCGGCGCGATTTATCCGACGAAAGATCGATTGTTTCGGTTTTAGAGTACGGATTCACTGATGCGGATTCTATGTTCTACCCACTCTATGTAAACCAAACAATAATCTGTGGTATCATACTTTAAACAATAAACTCAAAAAGTGGTCTTAAAACACAGTTTCATTTTCATATTTCAATAAACAAATTAGTTCCAAAAAAATGAGTAGTGTGGTTATCTTATTCTCAATATTATTAATATTTAAAGCATTTACTTTGTGGTTAGTCATTTTTACTTATTTATTTTTTTACAAAAATGTTAATAAAATTAGTATATAACCACTCACCGAGATTTGTACGTCTACCGGTTTCGAGACGTACCCGTCTCTTCGTCAGGACAATCACTAATACAGTATTGTTTGCATGCTGTGTTAGTGATTGTCCTGACGAAGAGACGGGTACGTCTCGAAACCGGTAGACGTAAAAATCTCGGTGAGTGGTTATATACTAATTTTGTTAACATTTTTGTAAAAAAATAAATAAGTGTGGTTGTCAATCATCGGTATAGCGATAAAATGTTGCACGTGTGTAAAGTGATCACTTAACCATTTACTTATGATACATAACATTTATGATAGGTCATTAGCCCTGTAAATACCCAGACTTAATAACAATACTAAAAATAAAAAAAATTGAAAATTAAAAATCTTTTTTTTTTCGTAAACCTCAAAGGCGCTTACTTTACAGACTTCATCTATGTTAGATGTCAAAAATGTAAAAATAAATATGTGTTAAGAGTAAGAAATCATTCACATATGAAGTCAGTAGTATCAATAACCGTGTGGGTGTCAATAATACCCCCGTTTACCTTACATACATTCCACTATGCGTCGCTTCTAATAGTCTCGAGTCAGGTGTCCCAATATCTCACTCGCAGTCATTAAAAGCCGGGAAGTTACGACTGGCCCCTAATTCCGCTTACAAACGGGTAGTCTCTCTCAGATTAGGGAGATGCGGGTGAACTAGATCTTATAACACCGCCTCATCTGTCCGTGGAACTAATTACACTTTGTTATCTAACTGCTTCTTCCTTATGTTCGCCTGTTCCTTCTCCGAAAAGAAGTCTTCACAAGGCCTTTAAAGGGCGCAGGAAATAGATAAATTTAGAGAGCTTTCTAGAGCGAAGCTACTTGGGGTTACAAGGAAAAAGGAGTCACTACGCTAATTGAGTTTAGAAAAATAATAATGACGAATTTCATAAAACTTGCCATGATCGAATGAGTGAGGAAAGAATGGTAAAATAAATTTATGAGGCGAATGTAGTTGGAAAAAGAATCAGAGGAAGACGGAGGAAAACTTAGCACGATCAGATAATATGTCAAATACTTGAAAGTGACCAGGTAAAGAAGTCGAAATAATCGGCGAGTATGTATGAGCAGATGCATGAATGTAGAAAAGGATGTTTGCAAAGACAGAGTAAGCCTGATGTTCAGTTAGTTAGTTTCAACCCGCCTCCGCCTCCGTAGCGTAATGGTCAGCACGCTCGGCCACCGTTCTGTAGGTCCCGGGTTCGATTCCCAAGGGGGGTAAAATAAATATGTGATTTTTTCAGTGTTATATTTATTCAATATTACCCTGGACTGGTACCTGAATCGGAGGGCTGATCACCTTTCCTTCATGCGTAAGCGATCAAGATAACACTGCGTTTATATGACGTAGTGCCCTATGCACCATTGGGGTGCGTATAAGGGTTTTATTATTATTATTATTACTAACCAATAGCCCGCAACTCAATTTTCTTTAAAACCTGGAGACATAACGTAATTTAATTATTGCCTTAAAATACTGTTTTTGGATCGAAAACATTAGTTTTCCTTCAAAATAAATACGATACGATAGATACGATTTTGAAAAGGAAAGAATTATTACAAGGTATAGTGAAAAATTTTTTTTTCAAAAAATTACAAAATCAAGCATTCTGATTATTATTACAGATACCCTATTATTTACAGATACCCTGTATCGCCTTCGTTGTCGTCCCCACCTCACGATATCCTCCGTCTTACACATGCTCCGGACGTCGGTACCTTAACTTATTTAGCGTTTTCTGACAAACGGTATTAATAAATAATAATAAAACCCTTATCCGCACCCCAATGGTGCATAGGGCACTGTGTCATATAAACGCAGTGTTATCTTGATCGTTTACACGTGAAGGAAAGGTGATCAGCCCTCCGCTTCAGGTACCAGTCCATGGTAATATTGAATAAATATTACAGTGAAAAAATCACTTATATTTTATTTTACCCCCCTTGGGAATCGAACCCGGGACCTCCAGAACGGTAGCCGAGCGTGCTGACCATTACATTACGGAGGCGGACAAAGAAAGAAAAAAACAAAAGAAAAAAAAACAAAGGAAAAAACGGTATTACCTCAACTTATTTGTTATAAACCTTAATAAGCATTATCTGACATAAAAACGCCGGTGATTTTTAATATCTTTTGTGAATGGAATCAATTGGTCACTTTCTAAAAAGCGGTCAATGGTGTTGGCCTCGGACAAAAACTGAACTTGCTTAGTTTTTGCCGGTGTTCCAAATAATTACAGCAATTTGTGTTGAAATGCACTTAGTCTATACCGGTGTTTCTCAAAATGGGCGATAACGCCACCTTCTGGGCGTTTTAGAAGATTTTTACAGGGCAAAAGAAGCCCAAAGAGACAGATAGAATTGCTAAGAAGTAAGATATAAGTAAGTATACCATATTCTTTTTTGACATCTGAACATAGATGGAGAAGAATATGGAAGTCTAGGCATTTACGGGGCTTACGACCGTCATAAGCTGGTTTAAGTGATCGCTTTACACAGTGTAACATTCAACAATTCTACCCATGATTGACAACCACACTACTAAAATTCTCTAAAGTTCTACATATATATGATTCAATTTCGAAACATTGTGCAAGAATCACTAGAATTTTCGCGAGAGACATCTATTGGTGTGATGAAGAAGCTTTTTTATCGAGCAGAAACTCTTATATTTGTATGTCAGAGGTCAGAATCCTGGATAATAATCACATACATGAGAAATGCCTGAAAATATCCTTTTCATTTTATTATTTTGGCTTATAATTTGACCAGACAATTATTTATTAACAACATTTTGAGTGTGTCCAAATACTCGTTCACAAATCTGGATTATCTCTAATTATAGGAGTTACTTTTTGAAATCTTAACATAAATGAATAAGAATATAGAAGTCTGTATTCTTCTTCATCTATGTTGAGATGTAAAAAAATAATATGAAAAATGGCTCCTCTAATTGGAGATAATCCAGATTTGTGAACAAGTATTTGGACGCACTCATCATAATGTTGTTAAGATACATATTTTTATTCCTCCCTTCTTTCTATGATGCGACATTCTGGCGATTTTATTTTCCCCTTTGACTACAATTTTTGATTTAGGGGCGCCAGACTAAAAACGTTTGAGAACTTGTGGTCTATACATGAGCTATTATAAATACACTTAACCAATATTATAGTATTGCTGGTCGTTATGATAAATTAATTGAGTAATTATCGTATCCTGTATGAAGAAGGAAACATTATATTTGAAATAAATTACATGCATGATTTTTTCGTTATTTTTTTTTATTGATTAAAGTATGTATATATTATTTAATTATAATATTTATATGTGTTCTACTAATATATCAGTGCAGTATACATATTTGCCGTGGGCTTCGCAATATATTGTATACTACATATAATTTATATGTTGAATTTAATTAATTGTGGTATTTTACATTTAAATTTTATTTCTTCAGTATAAAACAGATATACAATATATTACCACAAAATGACTGTAAAATCAATTGACAATCATAAATTTAATTCGCTTTCCTTTCTTCACTCATTTTATTCACAAACCCAAACCATCTCAACTCACATTTTTTAAAAATTTAATCCTTAATGCTTTTTTCAACCTTGCATTCTTTCCTTATATCAGTGATTCGCAAACTTTTTCTATTCAAGGTACACTTGCCAAATTAAGAAATTTCAGAGTTGCATATTTACCATATTATGGTAACACATTTAACATATTATGTTTAATGCGAAATGTGAGCCTACTAAACTGAGCACGGCAGTAAAATTTGGAGCAATTGTGTTATTTTCACAAAACTAGACGTTTTTTTCCGCGGCACACCAACCAATCACGGTACACCAGTGTGCCGCGGCACACACTTTGCGGAACAATGCCTTATATCATCATTCTAACACCCACCACACAACGTCTTGTCGCACGTTCGTCTGAGAGATGCCATTCAGTCTACTTTCATCCTTATTTTGCAAACTCCACGCTCCACTTCCAAACATAAGTGTGACAACCGGGCCTCTTTTGTTTACTGCCAATTAAGCTTTCGCTGATATTTTTAGTTAATTACACCTTCTATACTTTGGATAACGCTACTTTGTAATACAATGATCTTCGACTTGGTAAACAATTCTACAAGTATTGTATTCGAACCTTGGTGAGGGTCATATTAATCAACTGAGAAGTCACCCTTATTTGGAGCAAATCGGATCCCGAGCTACTCGGGGGTGGATCACCGCCTCTCGGGTCGGTCGGTGTGAAATGTAATTAAACAATTATAATTCTCAATCGACCCCCAACCTACCCTCTAGACCAGTAATAGTTTCCTCTCTCGCAATTTAAACTGAGTGAAAATATATTATTTTTTGACATCTCATCAAAGATGAAGAAGAATATGGAAGTCTGAGCATTTACGATTTCGTTCGTTAGTTTTAATTTGTACCAGAAGATGAAAACAACCGTCGTTTTCGAAACTAGTCGTAAATAAAAATAAAACTTGATAAAGTGGTTTATTCAAGTGTTTAATTTTAATAAAATAATCATGTCATTCCACAAAGTTAATTCCGAATCAATAAATAATATATTTTTCAATTAGTTACGTAAAATGTTACCTGGGTTTAGAGAGAATCATGTTGCGACTTAACGAATACTGGTCCTTAAATGTGTTCAATGTGATATGTTTATAAGCAGAAGTTCCGAATATCACTCGATGCTTAAATCCGAATATCACAGAATATGCGCAGTAGAATAACGTAAGCCGCAAGTGGCGTGCATGTTTGACTGGCGCTGTTATTTGCCGGGATGATTGTATCTCACATCTAGGGTTTGTGGCCCTAATACAGTGTTCAGTCGGCATCGTCCCTTATTCCGACTGGAATCGTCTGCTGCTCATGTTTATTCATTCATGTCAGATACACTACACCCCGGCTGTAATATAAATATAGGGGTTGCCAACGCTGAATATCTTAGGGTCGTCCCCATCCCAACGCCAATCGAGGGTGTTCAAATGCGCCGAGCCGTTTCGGATCGAATGCAAACACCTGGCTTCAAACTGTTCATATATTGTAACGTAATGCTTGTTATTTATCAATTTAACATAATGTTAGCATAAGCCAAAGTAATCTATTCAATTATCAAGATACAACAAATTTTAATTGATATCACATCACAGCTATAAAATGTATTGAGCAGAGATTTTTTGTATGGTAATTTAGCACTCTCATTATCATTCATATTTCACTTTGTGTGATATCTGATGTGTTTGCCGATAGGCTTTTTGCTATCACTGATTTCAGTACACCATCCACTCTGTTTACGTCATTCACTCTCCTTTCAATATCTTTATCTTCTTCTTCTTCCTGGCTCCTTCCCAAGTTATCGTCTTTGTAGACTATTGAAATCAGCTCTCTTAGTCTTCAAGTTGTAGATCCTTCTGTCTTGGGCAACGTCACCTAGGCCATGCTTTCGAATCATGTTATCTTTCTGTAGCATCCATGAATTCTTTGGTCTTCCTCTAGATGTCCTTCGAGCAAGATCTATTGTGATTGCCTGATTCGCAATATGGTTTTCTGCGTCCTATGTGCCCATACCATCTCAATTGGCTCTCATCTACATCACTATTGATATCTGTTGCACCCAGGCTTCCACGAATACGCGAACTTTTTATTTGGTCTTTAAGGGACACTCCAGCTGACCATCTAAGCATTCACATTTCAGCAGTTTCTATTTGCCTAGAGTAGGTGTTATACATCGTCCAGCATTCGGAGCCATAGAAGAATATACTGCCTTACTTTTGATGTCTGTCACACCCAGGCTTCCATCGATTCGTGAACTCTTTATTTTGTCTCTAAGGGACACTCCAGCCGATCATCTAAGCTTTCGCATTTCAGCAGTATCCACTGTAGTAGTCTTATATATCGGCTAGCATTCGGAGCCATGGAAGAGTATACAGTAGTACCTTACTATTGATGTATAATACACCATGGCTTCCAGTGCTTTAGGGACACTACAGCTGAGTAGCTTTCAATGCCTTTATCAAACATTTAAAGTATGTTTTATTTATTGGGATGGAAATCATGGCATTTCGCAGCAAATAACACCATGGCACAGAGGTGGTTTTCATCGCCGGGGGTTCACGGGAGATTGGGTATGTACACGAGGGAGAACAACCATATTTGCCTATTTGAACAAACAGTAAATATGCAAAACTCCGCAATTCCAAGCGGCCTTCTCCCGCCCTGCGCTAGTGGGCGCCGAACCACCTCGGGACGACCCGATCCCACCCCGCGCGGTGCAGGGGAAGCCTGTGTCAACATTGCCATGTTTGCCTTCTGTGCTCCGGGTACCAATCCTCTGTAGAAAAGAGATTTTTTCAGCTTTAGATGTGAATTTTGGGACAGCAAGTAAAAAGTACTAACTTTATATATTTTTTTTTACAAAAATGTTAGTAATATTAGTATATAACCACTCAGCGAGATTTTTATGTCTACCGGTTTCGAGACGTACCCGTCTATTCGTCAGGACAATCACTACCACGGCATGCAAACAATACTACCCTTCACTACCATAGCACTATTTACACACTTAAAACTACACAAAATATTTAACACATCCGATTTTGGTCGATCCGAAGGCCAACATGCACTAGGGGTTGCAGCACAAATATGTATTAAGAGGCGAGGTCTAACATGCTCTGAAAGAACTAGCTTATTGTTTTTGACACATATACATATATTTAAATAAAAAAAAATGAGTTCTTACTCAGTAATCAGACGAAAAATGAAAGTGATAATAACGCATATTGGTACTTACTTGTTTATCTTTTTTTAATTCAAATTATGACTTATATGTTTTTTGTTTTTATTTATATCCTATCATAGATGAAAAAGAGTAAGTCTAGGCGTTTACAGGGCCTACGATCTGTCATAGGCTGGTTTGAGTGCACCAATATACACGCTTTGCACACCTGTAATATTTACCATTCTATGATTGACAACCACACAACTCACATTTTTTGGAATATACATATATGGTATTTTGTTAGGATAAACATATATTTAAAAAAAAACATTTAAATTTTTTTTTAAACTTCTTATCTTTCAAGGATTCAAACTGTCTTTCAATTTTCAAAACTGTATTTCGAAGAAAAACTTATTTTTTTCAATACGCAGACGGTGTTTTAAGCAAATTTCATTAAATTAACTGGTTTTTAAAAATTGCCAAAATATGCACCTTTTTTATGAAAATAAATGCCTTTATTAAAATAAAGTGCCTTTCGATGAAGAAATTTGTCATTATTTTCCTTGGTGGGCTAGTCTAGACTTCTCGGTAGCTGTGTAATCTGGGATTCCGCTGCCCGGAGCGCAGGATAGCGGCAGTTGAAAGGAGTATACAGGAGCATACACTGTGCAAACACCGAGCAGCGCAGTGCCAGCGTCGCTCCGAGACCGTGTAATATACGGCCACAATGGGGACTGTTTGATCGTGACGTTTTTTACGTTTCCCCCCATTTTTTGTTACCTCCTCGGCAGATATGCGGCCCCAATCAAAGAAACTGTCATATTTGTAGACTGCCGTTTGTGTTCTGCCACACGATGCGGCAAATGTAACATTTGTACAAGATTTGTACAACTGGATGTAGTCGAAATGCGATCCCTCAGACTAATGTGCAGCAAAATTATGAATATCGGAAAACGTTTTTTATAAACATTAAAAACAACGAGAAATCACAAAAGAAACTGTACCAAATCAGTTTTCGTGCATTCTATTTAATTATGCAGTTTTATTGTGATCTCTTATTATTTGGCAAAAGAAGGATGAAAGTAGACTGAATGCAGTCGAAATGCGATCTCTCAGAAGAATGTGCGGCAAAGCGATGTACGATAGATGTTCGAATGGTGAAATGAGGAAGGAATGCAAAGCGGAGATATAAGCATCGATTAAATTAAGAAAGTTGTGTTGAGATGGTTTGGACCATGTTTGTGAGGCGAATGTAGATGAAAATAGGAGCAGAAGACGACCGAAAAAAATTGACGCTATCAAGTAGGATGAAATAGTGAACAACTTACCCCGGGATTTGAGATCCATCCAGAATTCTGCTGGATTTCGATCTTATCTTAAAATCCACCTTTTCCACAGTAGAACTATAAATTGTAAAGCACCTTTGAGGTGATTTCTCACAAAAACGGCTCTTCATATAAATATAGAATTTCCAAGAATTTGAGTAGTGTGGTTGTCAATCATGGGTAGAATTAGCGAATATTACACGTGTGTAAAGTGATCACTTAAACCAGCCTATGACGGTCGTAAGCCCCATAAATGCCCAGACTTCCATAAACTTCATATTTGTTAAAATGTCAAAAAATAAAAACATAAATTTTTCAATACAGTGATGCGGTAAATAGCGATACTGATTTAAATTGTCCACAATGTGTACGAGTATGTACATACGATTCGATGGTTATTTCGACTGAAAAAAAATCATCACATGAACCGGCAACTGAGCCATAGGACGATTCGACTGTTGACACCCCCCACCCCTGCAGATCGTCACACTCGTGATAAATGCACAATTTTCCGCTTGTTGTAGATCGTGGTGTTTTCCCACCGGGGCGGTCGCGCCGGGCCGGACACCCCACGAATAACAATGATTGATTATTTTCCCCACCGTTCGATGATGTAAATCTGTCCGGTAATCAACCGTCTTGTGGTCACTTGTTGGATTGAGTGGCATTGTACACAGTGGCGTGGGTAGGTTGCTCGTTAACAAGCGATACATTTTGCCTCGTCATTTGATTTCATTTAAAACTAACTTACATTTGTTTGTAAAATGGAGCTATTTTTATAAGAAAACTAACTAACTAACTAACCGTCACGCCGCTTCCCCGCAGGGGTAGGCAGGGAGAATAGAACGCCACACCACTCTGTCTTTGCAAACATTCTTCGCCTCTTCCACGTTCATGAATCTCCTCATACATACCTGCCGATTATTACGACTCCTAACCTGATCACTTTCAAGTTTTTGGTATACTTGATCGTGCCCTGTTTTTCTCGGTCTTCCTCTGCTTCTTTTTCGAATTACATTCTCCTCATAAATTTGTTTTACCGTTCTTTCCTCACTCATTCGTTCTACATGTCCAAACCATCTCAACACACCTTTCTTAATTTGATCGATAATGCTTATCTCAGCTTTGCATTCCTTCCTTATTTCACTATTCGCACATCTATCGTACATCGTTTTGTCGCACATTCTTCTGAGATATTCAATGACCTGATGATGGAATGATTTTCCGAAACCGGTAGTCATAAATAGGTGTTTAAAAAGTGGTATTACACAAAATAAACAAAGGATGGTAAGGAGAGTGTCATATTGTATTTTTTACTTCAATAAACGTCGAAACTGACACCGAACTGAACTGAATTACTGTTAAAATATCAATTAAATAACTATGTCATGTAAATTCGCTTTTTCCCAATAGAATGTATGATACATATCGTAGTCAGACAGGAAAAAGTGACCAACTAACAAAATGTAAAATGTTCAGCAGGGCCATTTAAGTCACTTTTGCTTGGCAAGAAAATAAACATCAATGCAGTTAGTCATTTTTAACAAGTCAATATGTTATACTTAAGTTTAGAATCCTTTGGGATTTTTTTCGGGGCAATATCAAGCTAGTAAGATATCAAACAGTCAATGATCACGCTTTTGTAAAAAATACACTTGGTCACTTTCTCCTGCATGACTACGATATACTTATTTGCAAGTTTATTAATATAAACGACCGCAAAAAATATGAACCCCCTAACTCATAAATCAATTCCGATTCAATCCTCGTAATTCACAGTATTCGTCGAGAAGGTTTCTCCCATCCGCAGAACCTCTCCGACATATAATAACGGTCAATAAATAAGAAAAAATCCCCGTCGTAATAAAATCCCATGTCAAAGAATCTAATATCAGCACTCCAGTAGCTAGGCTAGCTGGGAGTGAGGGAGTGATCGCAAGGCCGCCACCCGCTCCACTCGACAAACACAAACAGTCGCGCCCTTCGCAAACACGGGCCCCGTTGTAAGCGGGGCATTGTTTGCTCAGCGCTGTTTGCTTAGCGCTGTTTGCCCAGCTAAGGTACCTTTGATTAGGTGCCTCTGGGGCAGGATTTTCTCGGTAGCTTTGTTGTGTTTGTACAGCGATTTTTTATACCGAGATTACGTGGAAGCGAACGCCGGCACACAGACTCCCTCGGCCACCCATACTTACATATCGCTGGTTTAATGCCAAAGGCCCACAACGCAAAAAAAAATTAAACACTTTATTCCAAAAATGGTATCCTTATCGTCAACATTAATTAATTAATTTATTGTAACTGCAGACAGTTGGTAGAATTCCAAATTGAATAGTAATAGAACAAGACGAAACGCGTCACGTATTAACATATACATAAATAAATGTAGAATTCAAATCCAATAAACCTTGTTTAATTTTGGATATATTACCAAACAGTTAATTAATTTATTATTACAATAAAATAACAACTATGTATTTTTTTCCACATAAATTTTATTTGACCAGCAACAGGGGTTCGTCGTAACCGATATCATCAGACTGGTGTGAGGCTTTTTTATATTTTTTTATTACCTAACGTTCAAGTGACTCCGAAATCTAGTTACGGCTTATGCAACACCGCTTATCATGACCCTACTCAGCCTTCAACATTTAAAGTTTCATAGCCTATGCCTACTCGTGAGTAGATTTACTCTTTATGTTTAAAGTTACTATAATTTAATGTAATTCATGAGTGAAAATTCTAGGCAAAAACACTCGCTATAGGCAAAAACACTCGCTTGGTGTGAGGCTAGGAAAAATTCTGTGTTATATACACAACAAGACAGGAGTTAAGAACCACCGTGAAGCGCCCTTGAGGTATTTTTTTTACGAAAATGGCGCTATATAAGTTATCCAATTTTATTATTATTATTATTAACCATGATTTTATATAATTTTTACTGACATATTACTAAAAAACAGTTTTTTTAGCCAGTGTTTGATAATGTCTTAATAAGACGAAACGCGTCCCATATCAAACATATCGTAGTCATACAGGAGAAAGTGACCAAGTGCATTTTTTAAAAATGCAACAAAAACGTGATTATTGACTATTTGATATTTAACTAGCTTTAACATTGCCCTGAAAAATACCAAAACAATTTCAAACATGGAAGTACAATATATTGACTTGTTAAAAATTACTAACTGCATCGATGTTTATTTTCTTGCCAAGCAAAAGTGACTTGAATGGCCCTCCTGAACATTTTACGTTTTGTTAGTTGGTCACTTTCTCCTGTACGACTACGATATATGTAAATAAAGTAGAATTCAATCCAATAACCGTGTTTTGTTTTGGATATATTTTTCAACAATTCAAAGAGTTTTTTTTGCCTTGTGGCCCTTTGGCATTCAACCAGCGATATTTTCTGTATGCTTATATTCAGCCTCCAATACTTATGGCATTCACCGTAAACGACGACAGGGGGTGAGATAGGGATGATTTTAATTCAGTGATGGAGGGAGTATAATTATTATTGAGAGTACTCTGAGATTTTCGGCAAAGGTAAAATAATATCTACTTATTTTTATATTTAAACCGACATAAAAGAGCTTTAGCATAATTGTTTACGCAAAATTAATTTAAGGGTGAGATCACAAACGTATAAATTCAAAACACGACGAAGCCAGACGTGTTCTCTGCGCACATTTTTTCAAAATATTTCTTGGAATAATTTTAGAAAATATAGGTGTATAATTTTTTTGATTCTTCTTCCTCTTCTAACCCTTATCCGCACCCAATGATGCATAGGGCACTGCATCGTTTTGACGTTATCTTGATTGTTACTTACATGAAGGCAAGGTAATCAATCGCTCCTGCGCTTTTTAAATTTTCCTTCCCTTATCCACACCCGATGGTGCATAGGGCACTGCATCATTAAACGAAGTGTTATCTTGATCGCTAACACATGAAGGAAAGGTGATCAGCCTTCCGCTTCAGGTACCAGTCCAGGGTAATATTGAGTTAATATTAGAGTGAAAAAATCACTTATATTTATTTGACCCCCCCTGGGAATCGAATCCGGGGACCTCCAGTACGGTAGCCGGGCGTGCTGATCATTACACTGCGGAGGCGGACATTTTTTGATTTCTTTCTTTCAATGACTTTTTTCTATTCAAAACCATATATATTTATTATTATTTCGAAGAAAAACTTAAGTTGAAAAAAAATTCAGTTGAGATGGTTTGGACATGTGGAACGTATGAGTGAAGATAGAACGGTTAAACAAATTTATGAGGCGAATGTAGTTGGAAAAAGAAGCAGAGGAAGACCGAGGAAAACTTGGCACAATCAGGTATGCCAAATACTTGAAAGCGGCCGAGTCAGGAGTCGTAATAATCGTCGGGTATGTATGAGGAGATGCATGAATGTAGAAAAGGCGAAGAATGTTTGCAAAGACAGAGTGGTGTGGCGTTCGATTCTCTCTGCCTACCCCTGCGAGGAAACGGTGTGATGGTTAGTTAGTTAGTTAGGTATTGTCAAGATATAAATTATTATAGTATCCCTCTATCAGTGTTTAAAGTTTTCCGAACAAGAAGCTGTCGTGATAGAAGGGGGGGGGGGTGGGTAGAGCCATTGAAAGGGTCTCAAGTCCCGAGACATGTCCAAACATCGAAGTCACCACCCCGGCTATACCCCACTCGACCTCGTGACCCCAAAATCAACTTCTTCAACGGTCAGCAGACAAAGGAGGAACGTCAAATTAAAACAGGGGTGAAATTTGCAACTTTTCACTTTGATATAATGAAAAAGGTTAACAGTGATTTGCAACTAAACGATACAGATTTTATATTACCATACCGCAATGTTTACAATGCTTTTAATTTTTATTTATTTATTTATTTATTGAACGGCTAATGCCTTTAACATAATACATATCGTAATCGTAATCGTAATCCGCCTCCGTAGTGTAATGATCAGCACGCTCGGCTACCGTTCTGGAGGTCCCGGGTTCGATTCCCAAGGGGGGTAAAATATATGTAAGTGATTTTTTCACTGTCATATTTATTCAATATAACCCTGGACTGGTACCTGAAGCGGAGGGCTGATCACCTTCCCTTCATGTGTAAACGATCAAGATAACACTGCGTTTATATGACGCAGTGCCCTATGCACCATTGGGGTGCGGATAAGGGTTTTATTATATTAATCGTAGAGGAGAAAGTGACCAACTAACAAAACGTAAAATGTTCAGGAGGGCCATTTAAGTCACTTTTGCTTGGCAACTAAATAAACATCAATGCAGTTAGTCATTTTTACCAAGTCAATATATTATACTTCCAAGTTTAAAATCCTTTAGGATTTTTTCAGGGCAATATTAAGCTAGTAAGATATCAAATAGTCAATGATCACGTTTTGTTAAACAATGCACTTGGTCACTTTCTCCTGTATGACTACGATATATGCAATATCTAATATTTAAAAAAAAACTAATGAATACACTAATAGAGAATCAAAAAGTCTTAAACATAAAATAACAAATAGTAAGCACTGGTAAATGTAAACACGTCTCCTTCACACACTATCAGCGAGCAGCGAGAGAGAGTGAAAACACAACGTTTAAATTTATCCATTATAACATGGAGTATAAATCTATACAGGTTAATTTTAAGGGGTAATTCTCAAAATTCAATTACAGAACGCGGACGACCACGCAAGACGTCGGTCGTGCCTTCGCGCGCGATTTGAAAAAAAATTTTATTGGGAAATGACTTTTTTTAGAAAAAAATAGAAAAAATATTTACTAAGCTTCTTACTTTTAAATAACTCTTTTCAATTCAAAACCATATTTTGGAGGAATTTGTTTTTTCAATACAAAAACGGTGTGACCTGGTTTTAAGAAAAATTGAGCTTTTTAGCGTATGGGCGTATGAGCCTTAAGGCGGGATAAGCGGTGGCCCGCAACCTGGTTTTAAATATTACATAATAATAAATCACCGTTTTCGTATTAAAAAAATAAGTTTTTCCTAGAAATAAATATGTATATGGTTTTGGAAGAAGAGAGTTATTGAAAGGTAAGAAGTTTAAAAAAATATTTATATATTTTTTTTAGTATAAATTAAATCTTTTATAATTTTTTTTATTTTTATATTATAACGACCGAAGGAAATGGAAAAAAGGGGAAGAGGCTTATATCCAGCAGTGGAGGACACAGGTCTCATGAAGAAGATGTATTTGAAAAAAAAACATTAAATATTCTAAAAAAAATGTGCGCAGACAACACAACACGGCCTGCTCAGCCGGTCACGCACTAAATTGTATATTTGAGAGTACACCCTTAACGTATTAAGATTGCCTACCGGAAATGAAGTAATTCGTTGTTTGTGTTATTAGCAGTGGTTGGCAATTGCACTGCAAAATAACGGTTCAGAACGCCGCGGTCCGATTTCGCATATTAGCGCCGAGGTATGGTCGCCTACCCCGAGGACAGTTAATTAAACACCAATTATCACCGCTTAAACCGCCACCCCCAATAATTCCACCCTTAACGTACTGATAGCTGCATTAGACATCGATACAGGGCTGCGATTACGAAGGCTCTATCTATTTAATCACTCAAATGCCGGCAAATTTAACGAGACACTAATATAACGCTTAAAAATTACTGTTTTGTACTGACATTTCTTGGTGGAACTGCGTTTTATATAATAAAACAATAACTATACAATTTTGAGTGTGTCCAAATAATTATTCACAAACCTGGATGATGTCCACATTATTTTTTACATTGATCAAAATATCTAGTAGTTCCAAAATTTTGAGTAGTGTGGTTGTCAATCGTGGGTAGAATTGGTTAATGTTATAAAATTAAAAAAAAAACCTATGTAAAAAGAACTCCACCGACAAGACACGTGGCTTGGTGGGTCTCTGCAAAAAAATGTTAATTATGTTTATGTATTTTTAAATGAATGTATATATGTAGTTATACAAATGTACCTTTATGTATTTGCCAAATGAATTTTTCAGCAAAAAACAATAGAATAGATTTAGTATATCAATCCCAACTCTAAAATTTAGAATTAGTTTCACATATGGCGTTTGAATATGATGCGGAATGCATGTCATTAAGAAATAGTGGTATTTACTAAGTTAATCTAAAATTTAGTCCGCCTCCGTAGTGCAATGGTCAGCACGCTCGGCTACCGTTCTGGAGGTCCCGGGTTCGATTCCCAAGGGGGGTAAAATAAATATAAGTGATTTTTTCACAGTCATATTTATTCAATATTACCCTGGACTGGGTACCTGAAGCGGAGGGCTGATCACCTTTCCTTCATGTGTAAACCATCAAGATAACACTGCGTTTATATGACGCAGTGCCCTATGCACCATTGGGGTGCGGATAAGGGTTTTATTATTTACTAAATCTAAAATTAAAAATAAATATATCGACGCTAGTCTAGCTTAGCGACGTACCACTGATATACTCGTACCATATATCCACGATGGACCCCCATTAGATATATATCTTCCATAGACATGGATATAAGACGTCTGATATCTTTGCCGGTATAGAAACGTAATGTAGATAAGCATCGCAAAGCAATCTTGTAAACATATTTGCTCTGTAACAGCAAACATGCTTAAATATTTGCTTTATTAAAATAATCGTCCGTGTGCGCCGGCTACCCCCGGCTACCCCCAGCTCGGAATCACGTCAGCGTTTGTGTGATGGGGTGACCGCAGGGGGTGCGGTCTCGGGGCGGTCAGCTAGGGGGGGGAGAGACAGAGGGAGACCGCAAACTCTCTGAAGACTACCAAAAGGGGATGAGGGGGATTTATTTGTGTAATATAATCAGTATTTTTGTAAGACGAAATTGTCAGACATAAATACATTTCTCATAAGTATAAATACTTATTATTATTTTTGGCCCTTATCTACTCCCGATGGTGCAAAGGGCACTGCCATATCATATCATGATCGTTAACACATTAAGGAAAGGTGATCAACCTTCCGCTTCAGGTACTAATCATGGGTGATATTGAATTTATAATAGAGTGAAAAATCACTTATATTTACTTGATTTCCCCCTAGGAATCGAACCTAGGACCTACGGCACGGTATGAATACATATTATGAATACGGTATGAATATATATATATATATATATATATATATATATATATATATATATATATATATATATATATATATATATATATATATATATATATATATATATATATATATATATATATATTTTGGTTGGTAGGAAGATGTTACTTTTTAGCAATAAACCCGCCAATGTACTTATTTATTTTCTGTACATGAAGTTTAAAAAAAATACATATTATTTTTGAAGGTTTTTTTAAAATATATTTGTTTGTTATGCCCGAGATGTAGCTCGTTATAACCGTGCATAAACGTATGGAGAAAATCACAAACCTAAATATCAACGAATGTTTCCTCGTTATATCCGAGATCTCGCTATAACAGTGCTCGTAATAACCGAGTTAGACTGTAGTTGTTATTTTATTATATGTGAATATGACATCCTTTAAATGGAATTGATTTAGTATTTTTTGACATCACATCAAAGATGAAGAAGAAAATGGAAGTCTGGGCATTTACGGGGCTGAAGACCGTCATAGGCTGGTTTAAGTGATCACTTTACACGCGTGTAACAGTCACCTATTCTACCCATTATTGACAACCACACTACTCAAATTCTTTGAAGTTCTATATATATGGACCAATTTAGAAACCTTGTTCTTGAATCACAAGAACTTTACTAGAGACATCTATTGGTGAGATGTAAAGTAGCTTTTTACTAAGCAGAAACTCTTATATGAGTATAGGAATTGATTTATTTAGAATCACGTATCAACTTGGTCTATTTGCATTGTACATTCCCGTGTCTGAATACGGCCGAAGTCTCTAACAAACCTCCGGAGTTCAAACATTTCCACAGCAGCAGTTTATTTGATACAGGGGTGGGTTTAGATTAGGGGTCGGCCGGGAGGGGGTGGTGCGGTGCGCCGCGGAGAGTTGTCCGACCGCGCTGACCGCGGGACCGACTCAGATGAATGGACGCTACAAAACCGTTTCCAAAGGTGGTACGTGACGTCACGACCACGTGACGCTTCATAAATAACTAATGTAAGTTTTTTTGCTGAAATAAACGGTGAGGTAAATGTTTTAAATAGTGTCAATCAAATATGTTTTAAGGGCGTACTCTCAAATATACAATTCATTATTTGATAGTACACTATTAAAACGAGGCTGCCCGAAAAGCTACGCATGTATTCCGCAAACCTGTTTTTATGAATTTTTTTTTTAAATACATTTCTTTTAACTCTTTACCTTTCAATAACTCTTCTTTTGAAAACCATATGTTTATTTGTTTTTTTTTATACAAAACCGGTGATTAAAGTAAAAAAAAATCATTTATTTTTATGTTAACTGGGTTTAAGGCCCATTATTCTAAGATTATTATTAGCGATAAATCGCAACTCAATTTTCTTTAAACCCAGGAAACATTTGACGTAATGTTTTTTTTGCTTTAAACACTGTTTTTGTATTGAAATAAAAAGTTTTTTTTCGAAATTGGTATATGGTTTTGAAAAAAAGGCGTTATTGAAAGGTAAAGAGTTTAAAAAAGGACATCTAACCCCTAACGCGACCGATCGCGTTCTGAATTTAAACGTTCGAGATCTCAGCCTTAAATCTGAAAACCAAGATTTTTACTACATTTTAATATATTTAATTTCTTTACGTGATTTCAAATTTTTGTTCGTGTTATGTATATTATTTTATGGGATATGATTGTTGCAAATTTTCTGTCGTATGGGGTCCGGAAGACCCCTAGTATTAATGAAGACGTAAGGTTGGGGGTCTGGCATTCCCTGTCGCGAGAGGCGTGACCGACTCCAATTCTGTGTTGCTATTGTTGAGATCAAGAGTCCGTTTTACGGTCGAGTAAGTGCTTACCTACCAAAAAGTTGAAACGCCATATTATTTGAAGTAAATTGCCCGCGGAAAGATGCTAAGGCACTGCCGCCCTATTATGCTTTTACATATATCGAGGTTTTTACGATTAATTTTTCTCGACTAATATACCTAATTTATGTATTGAAATGTTAAATGAACACTGATTTTTTTAGTCCAATAAGTTTTATTTTATCGTTAAAAAAACATTCGTTTGAAAATGCCATAAAATTGTCACAAAATCGATTTTTATGTGCTTTTTTTACGATAAAATACTACTTAGTAGACTCAAAAAAATAGTGATTGATTTAACATTTTAATATATGAATTAAAATGGAGTTCTACAAATTAAACGCCAGATCTATAAATAAAATACCTAAGTTATCTGGAAGACATTGCACGTTTGCAATTAATATGATATGATATTCATAAAAGCACTGGGGCGCATGTGTAAATGAATTTATGAATGAAAATAATGATGAAATGAATGAAAAGTTGTAGCGAATTTTTAACAGAATTATTATCCTCGTTAGATATGATCATACTTTTTATTTCTTAATCCTTATGTAAAAAAAATATAATAAAATTCATAATACACAAGGACATAATGAAATACATGTGGAGCCAATAAACGCAACTAAGTTTGGAGTAAGTTTGCAATATATTGCCAACATTTACTAGCCAGGGATCCAAAATGAATGAACTGAAAAAACTTGTACTTTTACTTCTACGACTGTAATGTAATGTCTTGGATAAGTTTATTGATTTTTCCATACTTATATCTAGGCTTACCATACGTCCCGGTTCGACCGGGATTGTCCCGGTTTCAGACACGTCCC